>NC_056731.1:910068213-910098213 GCF_019279795.1 Protopterus annectens | reverse complement strand
ATGTACTTAGAGAATATTATAATGGACTTTAACAGTTAGAACAAGTAAATAGCCATAACCAGAAGTTTCTCTGATTCATGCAGCTTGTATATCTTCCAAAACTGATGGAGTTACAAGACTGGGTTTTAATAGCTCCTCTTATGAAAGATGAGGCAGAAGGACTTCTGCGAGTCTCTTGCAATGAGAAATCCTTGGGCTTACATGGTCTGCAGACAGAGCTTATTCATAAACACCTTGGGGATGTGTTTATAAATGATTTTGTACTTTTAAGTAGTAACATCCCGCTAGATAAGTAAGTACTGGAATTTTGGATGAACTCCTTTGATTTAACTACTATTCGAAAGAGGTGAAGATCCTTCACAACCCTCCTGCTGCTATTCAGTTTCAGTACTCAGAATATATTAAAAGTCTTTATGTTTATCATAGCATATAGGCTAGTACCTTGGTTACTGCAGCTAGTGCACAATGACCAAACTGGGTTTATCCAAGGTAGAGAAACATCTGATGACATTATGAAGACATTATTTTAATTGAGGGATCTAACCAGAAAGGGAATACTCTGCTAATAGTGAACTTGATGCTGAAAAATCAATAGGTAGAGCGGAGCTTTGTGTATAAGATTTTAGTGAAAATTTGATTCCTAATATATTACATAAAGTTGCTGGAAGAGATTTATTAAGGCTTCTCAGCCAGGATAAAGATAAGAAGATGTATTTCAAAAGAGTTTCAAATAAAGTTGTTCCTTATCTCCCATTTTATTTGCTTTTTATATAGCATATCTGGCTTTAAAGCTAAAGTCTCTGCATCAGCTGGGATAGTGGTATCAATGCTATAGTTGTGTCTCTTTATGCTGATGACCTATTATTTTATAAAGGAGATCAAAAGTAACAGCTGGAACCCCCATTTGAAAATTTGGACATTTTTTGGCAGCATTCTGGGATACAAACTGAATCAAAGGAAGGCAAAAGCTTTTTGACTTCCTTGATAATCTCAGGTCTAATTTTACTTATGAATGATTGAAATATTTAGTAATTCCTTTGTCTACAGATTCAGACTGTACTGTTTCACTAGCATATGACCATTTAATGGAACCTATAATAAGATTCTAATCTTTGAAAAGATTTAGTTTAAGACTTTAAGCAATAACTTCAGACAATCCAAATATTTATGTTATCCTTATTTTATATATATTTTGAAAACAACACTGGCTCCCTCACAGAAGCCTTTTATAAGAAATTAACAAGATGTTACTGGACTTCATTTGGTCACAGTGGCATCACAGAGTGTCCTGGGATAGGTTAACTGCTTAACAATTTCACAGTGTTAGTAGTGCAAGATTGAAAACTATATAATGTGGTCTCAACTTTTATATGGTTTTTATCTTAGTAATTTGAGTTATGAACCTGTCTATAAAACAGCATTTCTGAGAGACAGAGATGAATGGTCTAAAAGGACTATACAAGTTAATTTAAAAAAAAGCTTATGTAAATGAGAATCTCTGCAGATTGGCTTGCTATATTGTTGCTACTTTGTGCAGGTCCCTTACAAAAAAATAAACTGTTGCCTGGAAAATTGAAACTTTACCTGTTGCCTTTACTACTTTTGTGGAAGGGCAGGATCAAGAACTTATGGCTCAGGAAGGATAACTGTTTAAGTTTCTGGGAAGTGTTGGAAGATCATAATGCTCTCAATGCTTGGTTGACAATTTAGGAGAAGTTGCATTTAGACTCAAGGGCATCTCACCTGTTTAACAGACACATAAGTACCCTATATACAAGGCAGGGATCATGATGGTTTATAAAGTTGTTGTATATCTCACAACCTGCAGTCATCAAAAACAGGAACAAAGGCCCTTGAAAAGTAGGAACAACTGGCTAGAAATCTGGACATTTAATTAATATAAAATATGAATACAAATAGCACATAATATTTACCACTTCTATTAAGAATGTGGGATACTACTCATAAACAGGCTTAAAAAATAGAGTGACAAAAACGATGGAAAAATGTAAGCATGTTATCAAACAGACAGTGTAAAATCTGTAAATTTTAATGAACTATATTGCAAAATTCGGTGGTGGTGCTGTGGTAGCATTGTCGTCTCACAGTAAGACGCTGTCCGGTCCGATTCTCAGCTAGAGCGTCTTCTGCATGGAGACATGCATGAATGGGCGTACCTTCGTTGAAGGTTGTGCATCAGGCCTGGCAAGCCGGTACGTAAAAATCAACTGCCAATCATTAGCGGACCGGAGTTCCGCTGTGGCGACCCCTAACCGGGAAAAGCCGAAAGACGCAAACATATTGCAAAATTCTGCCACACAAGATCATTTATTTTTGCTTCAGAAAAAAGGAAGATGCAAGATGTGTGCCATTTTTCTTTAAATTATTGTTGCCAGTAGAATGTTGGTCATGTAGTTTTTGTGAATGTGTGTGTGTGTGTGTGTGTGTGTGTGTGTGTGTGTGTGTTTGTGTGTGTGTGTGTGTGTGTGTGTGTGTGTGTGTGTCATCTTTCTTTAAATTATTGTTGCCAGTAGTATGTTGGTCATGTAGTTTTTGTTTGTGTGTGTGTGTGTGTGTGTGTGTGTGTGTGTGTGTGTGTGTGTGTGTGTGTGTGTGTGCTAAACCACTTCAAAAGTCACATGTGATGAGAGAGATTCAGAAAATTGTGTGAAAAGGAAATCAAGCCTGAAAACAGGGACATACCTCCAAAATAGGGGCATCCTATGTAGGGGTAAATCAGGCCTGAAAATAAGAACTTTCCTCAAAAACAGAGACAATTGAGATGTCTGGTTGGAAACCAGAAATCCAAACTCTCATGACTTACATATTACATGCAGAATATATAAAGGGCTAATCTCTTTATATTAGGCACACTAAGAACTTGGGAAAAGGGACCTAGGGGTTGCCTATAACAAATGCTCATAGGGCTGTAACAGTTCCATTTCCCAAGCTAGTTAGGAGTTATGAACAATTATCTTCAGGGCGGATAGAATTAGAAATGGAAGACTATCTTCAAATAGATATATTTTTTTGACTGGCAATGTCAGAATAAATATTTTAATACCCCCTTGAGGTTGTACCACATGTTGCATAGAGTAAATCCCATTTGCTGGAGGTGTGAGAAAAAAATGTTTGGTGGCCTGAACTCATACTTTTTGTAGACTATAGGGAAATAAGAAAATTCATAGATGATGACCAAGGTCTATTAGATTCTCTATGACTGAGTGTGATGATATTAAATTAGACCCCCCTGTTGCTTTCTAGGAATACTACAGTGGAACTTATCATCAAAGATTTAGCATTGTAAGGGCTGATTGCTCCACTTTAAAACAAATATATTACCAATAGGTGAAAAAGTAAAATTCCCTCAAGAAAGGCAGATTTAATTGCCCTGATAAATGACTTTTACATTCAGAAAATGCATGCATGAGATGCTCAAGTCAAACAGCAACATAAAAAAGTAGTGGACCCCTTGAATAGGGTAGTTAGATCACAAGGGGACAAATCTAGAAAATGCAGGCTACTTTATTTAGCAAGATATAGCTATTTAATTATAGTTTTTTAAATCTTTAAAAATTGGATTAAGAATGCTAGATGAGTTCCTGATAAAGACTTGAAATCTGTAATATGCCTTGACGTTTTGAGGGGATTTCCAAAGTTAGGTTGTTGTAGTTGATATTGTTTGTATTCATTGTGTGAAAAAAGAAAGCTAATGTTTTGAAATTATGTGCATAATTATGAGAAAGTGAATGTAATAGTTAACAAATAATGTTTTGCCTCCTGTAAGTGCATAATTGAAAGTAATGGTTTATTGTTAAATATAAAGTTTGTTCTGACAAAAAAGACCTGGTGACTGAGTTCAAACAGTAGCTTGGACACTGAAAGATATGGGTAGGTAAGGGTTGGAGTGAGTGTCTGATGCTGGCTTGGGAGGAAGGAGAGGATGTTTCTAACTGTCCAGTTGTCACCATTCAACTAAAACCTGGGACTGGATATGTGGTTTGGTGATCCTAAGCTGGTGAAAGCAGTCATCATTAGCAAGTGGATGGAAGCATGTACATGCATGAGGAAGGTGTAAGACATTCTCTGGCGACATGGGTACTCACTTTATCAACCAGGTAAGGGGTATCAATTAAAAGTGCTATTATTGCAGAGATGCTAGTATGGACAAAAGCCAGCTCCATGGCTGCCTAATTGACATCTCCTTCAGTCAGCTCTTGTTTCCACTCTATGGACTCCTACTGATGAATGAAAATGGGTTTAAGACCAACAGAGGAGGCTTGAGGGTTGGAAAGCAGAAAGTCAAAAGGCACTTAGAAGAAAATAGAGACAGGTCCTATTCTGAGGAAATACAGGGGGCTGTCCCATCTGGCATCACTGCTGTCAATAGAGTGGATGCTATACTTAACATGTGTTGTGATCTCTGGAGTGGAAGGAAGTTCTTCCTAGGATGGTGCCAAACAATAATTTATGAATATTATCAGCTGGACTAAGGCACATTTTTCTATCCTGACAATAATTTCTGTTTCCTGAAGCTGCCCTACCATTCTATCTGTTTCTAGAAGAAACTCTTCCTTGGAACCCACAGCTAACAGCCAGTCATTCAAATATAGGAAGCACAAAATTGAATATGAGGTTTGCTGTAAATACTGCCATCAAGTTTGCAAAGGCCTTGGGTGCTAAAGGCAAGTTAGACATCAGCTTATAGAACCAGAATTGATTATGGCTTTTTCAGAAGCATAGAAACCTTCAGTGCACCATTCTTAATTTGACATGTAGCTAGATATCTTTAAAGTCAAAGAGCACATCCAGCCTTAGTTGTGGGTTTGGACTCTGTGGATGATGACTAACTGAGCAACACATTTAGAACATTCACACTGAAAAAAACATCAGGAAAAAGTTGATAAAAGTTATTGAAGTTTGATAAATTTGGTTACTGGACAGGGAATACAATGAATGGATGTCAAAACAGAAAAAAAGTAAAACTGGAAACTCTAGGGAAAAGTCAATAAAAAAGGAAAATTAAAAGTTTTGTTTGACGATAACCTCAAGGCTGATCAGTAGGAAGCAGAACAATCTGTACCTTTGAGCAAGAGATGGCTTCCAATGACCTAAAAGAAAAAATAAACCGAATGCATTCAGAAGTCTTCAAAATAAGTTGGACATTAGAACACTATTATAAAAGTCAAATGAGAAAAGGATGCAGAACCTATGAAGTCCTAAGTAAACATTCAGATGAACTGACTGGTTAACAGACATTGAAAATTCATGCAAAGGAAACAATTGCAAAACGTGATGGTTCTCAGAAGGAACTGTTTCAGAAATAGGGCAACTTGAAGATAGAGCATGGAGAAAGTATGTGAGATTCCATGCCGCTCAGTGGAATTCTAGGAAGGAGACTTATCAATTTTTAATGAGGTCGCAGTAAGTAATCAGACTGGTTTTCACAGCTTTATAGGCTTTGATGAGGGATCTCAACCTTTTGCTGTGGCTGATAAGGGAGTTTTTCCAGTCTTGGGACTTTACCTTATTCCGCATCAGTTTCCTCCTTCTGTTGTAAAGTTTGTTTATGACAGGGGACCACCAGATTGGCTTCCTTTTTTTGAGGTGAGCATCTTAGTTCTATTGGGTATGGCGACATCCATGCATTTGTATACGTGTTCATACAGTGCATTGGTGTATGATTTGGCAGTCATGCACCTATTCTCCATTTGCATGGGTGCCGTGAAGTTCACCAACTCTGTTTTTAGGAGCCCAAAGTTAGCTTTGGAGAAGTTTTTCATGGTGGTTACCTTTGTTGGGTGGTGGGAGGGATGTGGATTTCCAAGGTGATTAGCTTGTGATTGGATCGACCCAGGGAGGAGTTGACTATTGGTGTAGAGCAAGGTCGCCCATGTTAGTAATGACTAGGTCAAGGATGTTGCTACCTCTAGTGAGGCTAGGCTGTGATTCATGTTGCTATATCTATTTTTTTGTGTGTGTAGTTTGAAGACATACTAGAAGCAGAGAGGCAATGTATGTGATTAAAAAGAAAATGTTTGGTCAACAGAAAACAAACCAGCAAGCTGAAGGGGATTCAGCTTTTCAGCCTTCCACTAGAAAACAGAGCCAGGGAGAGATTATGAAGGTGAAATCATTCCCACTATTTCCAAGAAAAAATTTATGAAAGGCAAAGATAAGCCAATGAGTTGACTAGAAGAATATGAAGAAACCTGGATTTGAAGCAGATGTCAATGTTGACAGAAGGTGAAGAACAGCAGGAATATGGAACATAACGTGAACTTTTTAAAAAAAAGGGAAGTAGAAGAACTGCAAAGTATTCATTTTGTTATATTATGGTTAAGTATTTGTATTTTCGTGAAATAAGAAACTATGCATCGACTATGCTGACTGTGTTAAACTAGTGAAATAATTGAATTATCAGTCTAATTTTGTGTTTTAGCTGCATAGGGAAACATATGAAAGATGAAAACATGACTATAATTAGTGTTTTTTGTTTCTGAAAAAGTTTTCTGACTTACATTGCATATTATATTTGTAAAAATATATGAAACAGAATATAGTAGATATTGTAAGAGTCTTGTATCACGGGTGGGGTTAGGGGCATAATACCTTGAGAATTTCTTACATAAATTAAATACATGGGTAAGAAAGTAATTATTTAAATGTATAGTAAGCCAAGAGCTACAACATATAAATGATAGGAAAAGATAAAACAGCATGTGATACTGCAGCTACTCGGAGTAATTTTTTTTTTTTTACTATGAATTGATTGGAGCCAATGACTGTTATCAGATTGTAGACAAATGCCAGCTCAGGAAGAGCTTTTATTTGAGCCTAAAATAGAAGCTGCTATTAAAAATGGATAGTTAATGGTAATTAATAATAATTAATAAAGTGTTAAAGAAATTAATTTAGGTGTGGAAGATGGCAAAAGTTAAGCCGAATCTTCTGATAGAACAAGGTGGATTAGAATTACTTGATGTGAAGGGATACCTGACAGCTACATAGTCAAAGTTCATATACATAACACAAACAAAAAGTTACAAATCAAATTGGAAAGGAATGATAGTGATGTTGATGATAATGATGAAATTGGGGGAAGTTCAAGAAATAAGGAGAGATAACAGGATTTTGGATGCAGGAACTTAAGGAGATTAAAAACAGCCATAATGAATAGTTTATTTATAAGATAACAGAAAGCATTCTAAGAACTAAACCAACATGGGAATAGAGAAAGGAAATTTTGCCAAAATAGAGATGTCTGGAAGTAGTGGTACAGAAAATAGAAAAGGGGGTCTAGAATTTTGTGGAAAAAACTGGCAAAGGAGCTAAGATATTGTTAACAAATAATTAGAGAGAGAGAGAGAGAAATGTAATACAGTAGAATGAGGCCAAGTAGACATTCAGACTGTAAGTAAGAGACTGTATTCCCTACCAGGGATTGATATCAGAGCACAGGCAAATAGAAAGTGTTAGGAGAGTGCTAAGTGAAATAGCTCTGGTAGAGATTTTTAGTAGAGCATAGAACAGAAGCTGCTATTACAAAGGGGATAATTAGTAGGGCATTTAAAATATTGCATGATAACTATATATGAATCAACCAGAGGAGGTTAGAAAAGATTGGGAAGGGAAACTGGAAAGGCAGTTCACAAAGGGACATCTGTATGTCTCCCAAATAAGCAACAAAGTCCAGAAGGTTTAGGATTTTTCCTTGAAAGTGTTTGCATGGGTACTGTTATACCCCAAGAAGATTTTAAAGAATTGTTCTTGGTACAAATGCTGCAAGTGTGACAAGAAAGAAAGTGGTATATGGGATGTAATAAGCTGAAAAATTTTAAACACTCCCTACTGAATACTTTGTCGAAAGTGTTGGAGGAGCAAATGGTTGTAACTAAGGAAATGATTCTTTTGAAATGGAATACAAGATCTGAATTGTCCTGACATAGCAAGGCCCTTTTATGTTTAATGCTGTTGGCTGTGAAAAAATTCAGTCACTAGAAAATAAAATCAAAATCTAAACCAACTGTAACTGAAGTACTGAATACTGTTAAAGGGAATAAAAGAACTAGAACTGAGATATTTAGAAAAGAGAATAAGCAAACTACATGGAAATAAATGGAATTTGTCGGAACAATACATGTAGAATAATTTTCAAGAGAAGTGAGGTTTAAGAAAAGGAAGGAATTGAGCAATTTATGTAGCATTTTCTGTAGTAACAATGATAATGGGGTCAGTTACAATAAAGAATCGTAATGACAATTGTTATATGTCAGACTCATTAAAATACTTTGAAAAGCAAATCCTGAAATATAGGGCTTTAGTTATTGAAGAATCTATATCATAATGCTGAGGCAAGAATCAGGATAAGTGGGAGATTATAATGGACAGTATATTTAGAAAAGGGGGACATGACAGGGTTCCCCATTATATTATTAAATGTAGAATGCAGTTGGAAAATGTTGCTAAGGAAATGTACTGATTGGATGTTTTTTTAATTGTTTAATTAAGCTAGTTAGCTTTTTTTATTGATGCTTATATTTAAGAGTGAGTTTTTAATGTGTTTGTTTGACTCTTTAAAGGCCAGTGAGTCAAGGTGCTAGAGAATTTTCTATATATGTTTTAATAAAATTTTGGATTTATTGGCCACTGTAGTTGTGTATTGCCCATCATCCCCTCTGCTCTTTGCTTTATACTTAGAGCCACTGGCACATATCAGCAGGGAATCTGCAATGAGCAGATGAATATAGAGGGCTCTACAGGAGAAAATTGTTCCTTTTGCAAACAATATTATTTTATTTCTCTTTGACCCCAGTAATGAAATTCCAGTAAGATTTTAAATGGTTTACAGAATTTCAAAAAATTTCAGGCAAATAGCATTTAATTACCATCTGACTTTTGATTTGATTTAAGATTATCCCTTTGTCTGGGATTAAAGTGAAATATGATACCAAGGAGTACTGCTGAAACAGAATGTGAAAGAAGCAGTGAGGTATAACAGGAAGGAAGTTAAAAAGAGAATAATTAAGAAAACCAAAGAATATGTGTTATTGGCTTTGGATCCCCACACGCTGGTTAATTCTGTTTTATGGGATTAGTTAATTATAGAGGGATAACATTTCCTCCAATTTTAAAATCTGGTTTTATTTCAGGTCATTTAATAGTATCTGGAAATGCTTCTGAGAAAAATATTTATGTGGTCACACATTCTGTTGATGTGAATGGTATAAATGAGACGATTAGAAATAATTGGAAGATATTGTGGGGTGATAATGATTTTATGAAAAAGTAGGAGAAGGGCCATGATTTGTTAGAAGCAGTGAATAAACATTAAGCACCTGTTGGAATATCCCTTTAAAACTGATTATAATACAGAAAAGAAAAGAAAGAGTTATGTCCTTGCTATGACTGCACCAAATGTAGGTTTATAGCAGTTTTCCATTTTTTTGAAATAGTGAATTTTCCACAAGTATTTAAAATTATTGGTTTCTTCACGTGTAAAGCTGAGGGAGTTGTGTACCTCACTAAATGTGTCTTGTCCTGCATTTTATGTGGGCAAGACTGTTAGAAGAGTATGAGAACGCATTTATGAACATGTGAGGGATATTAAAAAATGAAAAGAATTGGTTATGTAAACATTCAATAATATGTGACAACTTCAAGTTTAAAAAATGTGAATTTTATGTTACAGAAAAAGCTGAGAGAGACAGGCAGAAATGTGACAGGATGAGATTTTAACAAATATTTGGAATGTAGAGAATTATACTGGCAGCTCACATTAAATGAAGAAAGTTTTCCACAATTAAATAAACATATGAACATAAAATGTGAGCTACAAAAAAGGAAGAATAAAATATATAAAATGATTCATCAGGAATAAATTATTGTGTAAATTATTTTTAGTAAAAATATTATTTGTTTATTACTATGAAGTGTAAGACTGAGGTTAAAAATTCATGTGATTTAACAAATAGTTATATGTGTTCATTGGTTGTATGTATTGTTTTCTGAGGAAGTCTACTTATTAAAAGAATGCGAATACTAAAAACACAAAGGAGTTCACCTGAGATGTGTTTTATTATTCAATCTATGTAATGTTAGAATGAATGACAGTTGTTTTAAACAGATAAAACCTATATGCAATATATAATGTATGAAAAATGTCAATATTTGTTTTCTTTTCTATTCATGTATGTATGCTTATGTCTTAAGTGATAATTTAATAAAGCCATTTAAAACAAATATTAAAGTATTTGTAACTGTTTATGCAAATACAGAGACAGATTGCTACGTGCAGATTTAGCAAAGGGTTCTGGTTTTCTAAGCTAAAGAGATTAAAAATTAGAGACAGTAAAGAAAATGTGATGTGGTAACTTTAGACAGATTCTGTGACCTGATACATTCAAGATGAGGCAGATGTCAATCAGATGTTCAGTAGACAGTGTATTCTAAGTTAGGTTTCAGTGGCTCCTTGAGAAGATAGTTTAAGTTTAAATGAGACTTGGAGTTACTGAACATGGGAAATTAAACAAACAAACAAAAAAAAAATTGGAAGGAAGTTAGTATTTTTAAATGCAAACACTGCCCCAATTTCTACAGTGTGAAAAAGAACTTAATAATTAGCTATAACATTATTTTATTAGTTGAATTTCACAATTCATTTCTTAGAGCTAGTAAAATATTAATATTTCACTAAATGTATACAAGTGTTTTTTATGCCCAGGGACAAAAGTTAAGGCAGCAACAGACAGTCATTAGCTTTATATGGACGGCGCAGTGGTGCAGAGGTAGCATTGTTGCCTCACAGCAAGAGGTACTCCAGTTCGATTCTTGGCTGGGGTACCTTCTATGCGGAGTCTGCATGTCCTCCCTGAATTCGTGTGGGTTTCCTCCAGGTGGTCCGTTTTCTTTCCACATTACAAAGACATGCATTTGGAGCATTTCTCCCCAGGCCTCTGCTGAAAACTGACTTTTTTCCAAGTCGGCCTTTCCTGGTAAACAAATGTTAAATAAATAAATAAATAACCACAGACAAAATCATCCACTATAGTATGAATAACCTCAGCTTTTTGGTGGGTAAATCCTGTGTGAGCTACAGCTACTTTTGAACTATAGCATCAGCTCTTACATGGAAGTGTTGTATTTTGTTTTCCTTGTAAATTGTATAGAGTTCTGTGTAATTTGTTTGTTAGAAAAGAAAGGGTCTGTATGTTTTGCATTGCAGTATATTTGAAAAAAAGTAACAATTTTTAAAACGGATGAAAAATTGCTAATATATAGACATTGTAGTTATCAACAGCATGAAAAAAATTAAAGAAATCCCATGTTGGTCCACTAGCAGGAAACACAAAAAGACACTGGAACAGATGTGATGTAATACCTTTTACTAGATCAACAGGTTTTGCAATTACTTGTGCTTTCGAGCTGGCATGTAAGCTTTGGTCCAAAGAGGGGACTCTCACAAAGAGAAGAGCTCATTGCTAAAAGTATAAAGGAAACTAAGAGGACTAATTAAATCCAGCAAGGCCAGTTACAAGTCAGGATAGCTTCTCAGGCCAAAGACAACCACAAGACCTACTACAGCTACGTCTGAAGCCTCAAAGGTAACACACAACAGTGTGCTAAACTAGTAGCAAATGATACCACCTTCACTAAGCAGAGTGATATAGTGAATCTTCTGGCTGACAAATTCAGCTCAAACTTTAGCCCCACTCCACCCTGCCAACCCTTGTGAAATCCTTACCAACATAACCCCCCCAACTATCAGCAAGGTGCAGGCCAAAGCAGTGCTCACTAAGGATAAAAACACAGCCTCAGTGGGGCCCAAAAATATCGTAGGCTGCCTCCTAAATAACCTGAAACATGACCAATCATGATAATTTGAGTCACTTTTCAACAACAGCCGCAAAACAGGCTATTTATCAAGTGAATGGAGGACACCAGCAGTTATCTCCCTTCACAAGAGTAGACCATCAGTGGACCCTGGAAACTAAAGACCTATTAGTCTGAGTAGTCTAATGTGCAAGCCATGGAATGTATTATCAAGGGATGCTTAACAATAACATTGGCAACCTACAGGCACTGGACTATCCCTGTTTGGTTTTGTCAAAGGAAGGTCATGCCTACTTAACCTGGTAGACTTCTTTGAGAAGGCAACCTAGGCAATGGATGATGAAAAATGGGGCATACTGCCTACTGAGACTTGGCTTAAGCATTTGACACAATAACCCACTCAGGTTTTGTGGACAAACCCATGGAAGTAGACATATATACCTAAATAACTCACTGGATTGACAGCTGGCTCACAGATAGGACCCAGGAAGTCAGACTTGGTGAGGCCACCTCCACCAAGAGGCAGGCCACCAGTAGAGTACCAAAGGGCTCTATGCTGGGCACACTCCTGTTTGGCATATACTTCCCAGAAGTCAAGGCTAATGTCAAGGGCTTCTGGCACACCAAGTTCACAGGTGACTGCAACCTTGGAGCTATCATTAATTCCCCTCATGACACTAACATCCATCAAGAGGGTCTAATACAGACAAATGACTTGGGCAAAAGCCAAGGATTAAAACTCAGAGCAAAAAACTGCATTATATAGCCTTTAGTGAATATGTCTACCCAGGCAAATTGCTCCATTTATAAGATACCCCTGAGAGCTGACCCAGTAGTCAGAGATCTTGGAGCATATGTAGGCAGTAATTTGGCCTTTGACCAACAAGTAGCCAAGGTTGTAAGAAAGTCATTCTATGTTGCTGAACTTGTAAGTAAGGGTATGATATTCCGGTCCAAAGAAGTTATAGCACCACTCTGCTTGTCCCTTATCAGACCCATCATTGAGCACAATGCCCCTTTCTGCATGTACCTGACTAGGTATATGCAACAGCTGGAATGTCCACAAAGGTCCTTAGCAAGAGAATCAAGGGTATTAACACACTGCCCTCCACAGACTGCCTTAGAGCCCTGTCTCTGTACTTGGTCTTCTACAGGTTGTTGAGAGGCAATCTGTGCTCGATATAAAAAGCATTCTTAGATCCTGCCCTGATACAGCTTTTGCACATCCACAAAATGAGCAGCATCACAAACAGTAGATCCAGGGATCTGAACTTTGCTTGCAACATTAATAGAACATGCTGTTGAGACAGATATGTGACTCAAAGAATCCCCGTGCTTTGGAAAGTGGGTTGGTCATATATTACCCCCCCCCCCAGGTAGATGATGGAGAGAGGACCCTCTATGAATGCTCTCAGATTCCTCACAAACCTCAGCTTAAATTCAGGTAATGGAGATGGGGGTGAATTGGAAAGCTGGTAGAAATGTGGCACTGGGACGGCTGTCAGAATGAAAGGGCGAAAGAATTAAATGTGATACATTGATTCTCCCTATGGAGTAAGGGGGATTAGAAATACAAGATTTGAAAGGGTATTTTAAGACCACAAATTGAGATTTGTGTGTGTGTGTGTGTGTGTGTGTGTGTGTGTGTGTGTGTGTGTGTGTGTATATATATATATATATATATATATATATATTTATATATATATATATATATATATATATATATATATATACACACACACATATATATATATATATATATACACACACACACACACACACATATATATATATATATATATATATAAAAAATATATATATATATATATATATATATATATATATATATATATATATATATATGCCTCACAGAGAAGGAATTTTGAAATAAGAGCGTCTAGTTACAGTGGTTCTGATGAGACCCTAGTATATAACATCACGTGAGTTTGTGGAACAGTTTCATTCTAAAAAAAACGGTGTCAACCCATTTGGAGAGGCTGTTTATACACATTCTGGTTTTACTTTAATTTCTACACCAGGGACAAGAGAAATTGTGTCAAAATGTAAGTCTCTTATATTTAAGATTGAGAGACTTTTGTTAACTTTGAAAAATGTTGAATATGACAATTATTATCTAGAGAGGGGTATTCAACTAGGAATCATTCCCCCGGGGGTTAAGAGTTTATAAATTCCCCAATGGGATAAAAAATGGATTGGTATATAAACATTTAATTAACATTTATAATGATGCTGATCTGCAAGTCCTTAAAGTGTGGGTTGAGTATAACAAGTTCAAGATGGAATAATACCATTAAAGAAATAAAAGACCTTAATATTTCTATTAAGCGGTATCCTTCCCTTAACTCAGTGAGACATATTTGGAACAGTATGGCAGCTAAAATATCATGGCATGTTTCTACTTTGATCGAAAAGAAAAAAAAAATTAACAGAGATATTAGAAAAAGGGCTGGCGTATGTACTTAAAAGTAGCCTGGAAACTACAAACACTGATTGTGAAAACAACTATGATGGGGTAGAAGTTGTTACCAGAAATAATTTAAATGAAGCAATATTTGGTTTAGATGAATTTCCCCTTTAAACATCAATTCTGATGAAAGCAAAGATATTAATGATGGTAATGAAGGAGGGAATTCTGTAGATGGACAGAATCAGACTGAATGGGAATAAATGGTAACCAGTGTGAAAGGGAACAAATGTCAATCAAACTAGCATTACCCTTTTTTATCCCCTCAAATGGGAAACAGAAGAGGCAGGAACAGGATGGTCAGGGGACAAGGAAGAGGTTGTGACAGTAATCATGGAAGAAATAGATATTAGTATATGGACAAGAAATTAATGGTTGTCCTATTTTCAAACTTAGTAATGTTGAACTTTCTCCAATACACATTAACATTTTAAGTAAAGGAATGACTTTTACTTTGGCTCAAAGGTGTATTAATTGATGTTAGATTGTTTACTAGGAAAATTCATGTAAAATATGCTTTAAATGATATTAAATTTTAGATGGGCAAGAAAAATGTATTTTTAAATAGAAAAGTAATTTAACCATTCTTTAAATTCCACTTTAGATGCCTTTAAGAGGATGTCACAACAATATTCACTCTACGTTGAAAAAAAAAGAGGAATATAAATGGTTTAATATGTCCAAAGATGAAAAAGTGCCTTAAATTAAATGAGTAATAATAAGAAAATGCAAATTATGGAAGCTGATAAAGGCACAGGTATTGTTATTATGGATCAAGAAAAATATATTACAATATGAATGAACATTTATCAAATGAAATATGTTATAAAATTACAACAAAAAATGAATTAATCTGAAGAAGTTTACTTCATTTTGTCTTCAACCTGTGGATTACAGATCCGTATTGGATCCGAGCCGGCAACTTTTACTAGCATCAGCTCCGAGCTCCAAATTTCTCCCCTTACCCATAATACTCCACCACTGCTTTCCATCCCCAGATCTCGTTTGCCATGAATAGCTTATGCATCATGTCTCTTGAGCTCCAACTTCGTCAAGTGGGTAAAATCTTTGTGATTATTTTTTTGCTTCAGATTTTTGTTAGATAGTGTTAGTATAGGTCCCCTTCTCCTCTCCTCATTTGGTGCGTCGAGTTATGGAGTTTTAGGATAGTTCGAGTAGTTTCTACTGTTGTGTAGATTGTAGCTTCCCCTCCCCCCCCTCAGTGTTTCCGTTTACTAGTGTGGTGAGTGGGTGTGAGTGTGCCAGTTAGAAAGAAACTGCCTTTTTTTCTCAAGTTCTCTTTCTACTGAGGCAATATTGTTGAAAAGCTTGTTTTCAAGCATTGCACAGAGTGTGGCCATAAATTATCCCCTGCAGATGGCCACACCCTGTGTGTTTTGTGCTTGGCTGTGGCCCATCTGAGTGTGGACTGCAGCATATGTGTGGGCTTCAATCCCTGCGCCATTAAAGATAGGAAGGCCAAGTTGACCCTCAAAAGCCTTCTTCCCCCCCTTCAGAATCTGTTTCTTCGTCTCCGGCTTCAGTCACAGTGGCTGCTGTGGCCACCTCTCCTTCCTCTCTTGCTCTGGCTTCTCCTCCCTCCTGGGCTAGGACTCAACCTCCTGTACCAAAGCCTGTGGTAGTGGAGCAGAAAAGAAGTAGAGAGAGGGAGAGAGAGTCAAACGTGAGGGAAAAGAGAAAGAGGTCTCTGGACCTCACTTCACCTACAAAGACACCCGGATCAGTGACTTCCCTCAGTTCCAATCTCTGAGGTTCTCCACAGAGCCGGAGGAGACACATTCAGCTCCTCGGGCCTCGGTGCCCCGACCCGCCAGATCAGAGTCTGTGGCCTCATCAAGGTCCACCCGGTCCTTGTCCGACACTGATCTGGATAAAATGATGAGATTTATCTGTACTCAGATCCAGATGGGGGTCTTGCCAGCCCAACAGGAACTTAATGCTTTGCAAGTGTGGTGTGCTCGGCCAAACCATTGACAAATCAAACACCAATGGCCAGCAATCGCAATACAAAGACACTGGAATCTGAAGTAAACGATTAAATATTTATTCAGTATTCATTCTCAAATATTTATGTTCATGTTCAAACCGGTTTTGGCTACCCAGCATTCATCAGTGAATAGAGTTCTTCCTCCAATGAGAGTAGTGATTATTTATACACAACCCCAACCAATGGAAAACATGGTATAGCCCAGCATAATAGTTAAAGCACATTGTCACGTTTAAAACATCATCATTTACATGACAATATTACTGATAATGTATAGAACATAGTAAAACATAACAAAAAGAAGTAATGAAATAATTAAGAAATATATAAAAGACAAATATGCAATTTTATGTAAGCATTAATCAAAAGTACATCATTACTACCAAATGTAATTCTACATAAAGGAGCAAATCCCATAAACCCCATGCCAAGCATAGAATATCACAACACATAATGTGTAAATACTGTAATATATAAGACAACTTATATATATATCACAAAAGAAATAGCAAAAATATATATTTTATATATATATATTACATACCATATATGAACATGTTATCAAAAAGGACATATGTCCTATAAAGTTCTCCATTTTACAAATAATGTAAAATTCCTGCATGCCAAGTGAAATGGCCTGGTATATTTGATGATTAATCTGAAAACATGTTCAGCTATATATAAATGCATACATGGGCTTATACCGATTATAAACATATTCAGACCTCAGAAGAATACGTACCCACAGCAACCAGTAGCTAATGGTTTTGCCAAATATATATAACATCTCCAAAACTTTTACAAATGATCATTAAGACCTGGAGGAAATAATGCCCCAAGATTAACGATCCAATATTTTTCTTTATGATTTAAAATGGTATGCCAACCCTGTTGGTTGCTTCTGTCCCCTGTGATTTTATCTATGATCATAAACATAAACTTGGCATTAGTGTGTTTGTTGGTATGTCTATAGACCAACCTTTGGATTATTGGAATACCGAGTTATACATTATATCTGTTTAGGGGCATTCCCATTTTGGCATTTCAATGAATTTCTTTATTTGATGGAAGTTTCATTTTTCTGGCGTTCGGGAAGGCCAATGGTGAGGAGCGTTTGGCGCATTGAGATACATCGAGAGGGCTGAGGGCTCGCAGCTTCTTTTGGCAGGCATCGACTTTTGTGGTCGTCTAGCTTATGGATACATCCGTTGGGACTAAAAGAATGCTTTTGTTTTCCAAGTCATACAGCTTCATGCTTGCATGATCGTGGGCGGCCATTTTCTTGGGATCCTACAATTTACATTTAACTTAACATACCAGTCTAGTGGATTGTAAGGTACTGTGCTCATATTCTTTCTCTTGTAGAGGTGGAGAAATATCTGGACTTTGGTTGTGGTATATGACCTAACTGTTACCATCGGAGGGTGACTGTGTGCATTTTGGGTCACATTTCAAATGCTTGGGCTCATCAAGGGATGCTTATTCATGTTTGCTGAACTGTGATAACTGGACTACTACATACTTTACACTCTTTTATTAATAATTGTTCTGTTTTGTTAGCAATTTATGGGTTTATGTCAAAAAACATTCTCATTGACTTAATGGTTTATTTATACGAGGTGCAAACACTGTTGAGCAGAATGGACAAGCTAGTTGTCATCAAGGAATCAGGGCATTATTTCTGCTGTACACAGAGTGGTGGTGCTGCAGTAGCGTTGTCGCCTCACAGTAAGATGCTGTCCGGTTCGATTCTTAACTAGAGCGTCTTCTGCGTGGCAACATGCGTGAATGGGCGTACCTTCGTTGAAGGTTGTGCGTCAGGGCTGGTAACGCGGCATGTAAAAATCAACTACCAATCATTAGCGGACCAGAGTTCCGCTGTGGCGACCCCTAACCGGGAAAAGCCAAAAGACACAACAACAACAACAACAACACAGAGTTATTTAGAGTTGTAATTTCATATTAATTTAATATGAATGTTTTGTTGTAACATATATATGGTTGATTGGCATACCATAATATAAGGGGCCAATTGAAGCCTATATTTTGTAATCTCTAACAGAAACAATACGTTCCAGCCAGTATTATATTGGAAATTATATCAAATGGGATGTTTGTAATATTATGTAGGATTTACACTCTATATAGGTGTTCCTGACTTCATGTGGATTCCTGAATTTATGCATGATAACAGTAGGTTAATGGTCTACTAATATAGGGGTTATCTACAGCTCTGCCTAGGGCCTTGACCTACATAATACAAGTGATTATTTTGGTCACAGGGATCTGTATAGTCCTTGCAGGACAGTAGCTACAAGTATTCATACATATGATATAATCTTTTAACCATCATTAGGTTATTATTTATAACCACTATTATTATAAACAAGTCTCATTTGAAGCTCTATTAATTCAAATGATAGTTTGGACTCCTGATTTGAATATTGTATAGAACCTGCAGTCTATATGGGTGTTTCTGATTTCATGTTAATTCTACGATTTCATGTATGACGATAGACTAACATAGGGATCATCAGTAAGCCGCGCCTAGGCCCTTGGCTTATACAATTTAAGTGACTATTTTGGTCATGGTGATTTGCATTACCCTTGAAGGACAGTGGCCACAAGTCACATCAAAAATTGTTAAAAAATTATTGAACCATCATCAGGTTACTATTTATAACCATTGTTATCAATAACAGTTCTAATTCAGGGTTCTGTTACATAATATGAGGGATGGTTTGGATTTTAAAAAATCTTTTCAGGTTTTATCAGACAGCTCAGGTACTTTGAGTAGTTTAATGGATGGATGGGTCTGGGTTTTTTCTGGTTCTGTGTTCTTGTTGTATTGCTGTCCTCTGATTGGTGTCAGTACAATAATTGAGACTCTATTATTATATGTTTAGATGAATATAGACACGCTCTTTGATATTAGTAATGGTCTTTCATTTTTCAGGTAAGGATACGGAATATCTGTATTCATAGAGGGCCAATTCTTTTGTTCATTCAGGACTATTACTTAGCCCATTATAAAATAATTTTTGATTCTTTACTTTTTGTTTTCAGTTTTTTCAACACCAATAGATATGGATTTGGAGAACATTCTTCATGGATTATGTGCCGATAGGGATGATATTGGAGTTTTTGGGATAGATATCATGCCAGGCAATAATCAGAATGGCTCCTTGACTAATCCTTCTAATGGATGTGATATGGCCTTCAATAAATTGGGCAAGGGCCTGAAGAATTTAAGAGCAAATATTTGGCACCTAAGATTGTTTCGAGCATACATGAATAGGGAAATAGCTCCAAGAGGCCTGAGAATTCGCTTACAACCTTTAGTCAGTAGGTCTGAAGATAGACTGACTAAAGAGTGGAACTTAGCATTACAGCAGGCCTCTATGATGTTTGTTAAGATACTTGCTTTGTATTATGAAAGGATGGTTGATATTAACTTAAATGAGGTGAAAACCTTTTGTGAGAAATGCAAAAAGTATATGAGTCTCTACCCATGTATGCAGTAAACAAACTTTCCAAAGAAGTGGCCACTTATGAAAAATAGACCAGGGAAAGAAAAATTAAGAAATTTAATAGGGACATTACTGATTATCAAAGGGGTCATCCGTTTGAATCCTTCAGATCAGTTAGGTTTACAGATACCAGTCAGGGGACAGCAAACAATAGGACCAGAAAGAGACCTAGATCCATTCTTAAGACCAACAAAAGGTCTTTCATCAGTACATCAGGGGAGGAATCCTCCTATACGGACAACGATAGTGTTAGTTATAGAGAATCGCCTACCCGTAAGAAATCCAATGCATCACACCCTTTAGACATGGAAGGAGGCAGCGGGGAGGCCGCAAACACAAGCATGGGTATAAGAACAAATTCGGTGGAAGGGTTGATACAGACACTTCTGAAATAACTGATAATGTGTATCGGAATGTGTTGAATTTATCTGATGCAATACTCACAAATGAACAAGAACAACTACTTAATAAAGGTCTTGGATTTGTACCTGGATTTTTCTCTGAAGAGTATAATATAGTTACTGATGTGTTATCTTTTTGTCGTAATTTAAACCTTAAACTATTTTTTTCAGATAAAACTTCTCAAAGATCCGATGAATTCAGATTCCACAAATCTGAATTCCAACCACCTATGAATAGGCATGTTTCTATTTTTCTTCAATCGGTACTTAGGGATCTACATTTCCCACATAGGGAGTCATGTATTATGAGTCAAAACATATCCCCCTCTGAAAAGGTTGCTATGGATGAACTAAGGAATAATCATAACATTGTCATTCTACCAGCTGACAAAGGAGGAGCTGTAGTGGTCATGAATATGGGATATTACTTGAATGAGGGCAGGGGACAACTTGCCAATACTCGATGTTGCATGTATATGTCTATTGATCCCACTCCTGAATTTAAGAAAGAAATAGATACTTTTCTAAACCAAGCGAAGGAGGAAGGTATTATTACCAAGAGTACTGTGAAACATCTAATGGTTATGGACCCACAAAAACAAATACTTTATCTTCTCCCTAAGATCCATAAATCACTTTCCAAACCCCCGGGGAGACCCATTGTGTCCGGCATTGGTTCTTTGACAGAACCCCTATCAGCTTTTCTCACCCAACATTTAGAACCCTTACTTACTTTTGTTAGAGCCACAACCCAGTTTCTTCAAATCATACAGGACACACAATTGGAGCCGGGCTGGCTCATGTGCACCCTGGATGTGAAATCCTTATATACCAGCATACCTCAGTGGGCTGGACTACAGGCTTTACAGTATTGGCTTGAACATTGAGCTCTGTATCCACCTGGATTTAATACACTATTAGTATGCATGGCGGAACACGTACTTAACAAAAGTGTTTTCTATTTCCAGGGAGAGTGCTATTGGCAACTACAGGGCACTGCTATGGGAGCATCTTTTGCTCCCATATATGCAGACCTTTTCATGGCCTTTTTTGAAGAATGTATGATTTACAATCCCCTCCACAACCTGTATATGGTGGAGATTGATATCTGGCGCAGATATTTGGATGACTGCTGGATGGTGTGGCGGGCAGATGAGGCACATCTACAGGAATTTGTGGAATATCTGAATGGAAATATATGAGGCATAGGGTTTACTGTAACATCAAATCATGACACCATTGATTTCTTGGACGTTACAGTTTACAGGAATGAAGATCACACTCTGAATACTAAGACCTATCACAAATATCCACAGTATAACACTCTGCTCCATGCGTCAAGTATGCATCCACGCCACACCATCCAGAACATACCCAAATCTCAATTCATGCGCAATAAACGTATTAGTTCATCAAAACAAGATTTTGAACAAGCTAGATTAGATCTTTACCACAGGTTTATGGACAGGGGATACAGGAAATCAGATATATTCAGAACAAGTGAATGGTCCACTACTCATGATAGGAACACATTATTAGAATATAAGAAACGAGCAACCACACTGGAGGAATCTACTCTCAGGTTTGTAACTACATATGGACGCAACCATAATGTTGTAAGGAACATATTGGACACCAATTGGAACATACTTTTGGCAAATGAGGAATTAAGGAGACATTTAGGTCCCAAATGCCTGTTTTCATATAGATGTGGTAAAACACTGGGTGGCCTCTTTTCTCATTATAAGCATAAGGAGAGTGGGGGTGCCATATATAAACAAATGACCATAACTGGAGACAAACTTTTGGGTACTTTCCCGTGTGGACATTGTGGGTCATGCCAACATGTTAGTAAACTTAAACAATTTACCAGTGCCAACACCAGCAGGGTATATAATTTAAGGGTGTTTGGGAACTGTAGTAGTAGTTGGATTGTTTACTTAGCCACTTGCCAATGCTCAGCTTTTTATGTTGGCCAAACTTCTCGCTCACTTAGAATACAAATGAATGAACACAAAAGTGACAGCCATAATAAAAAAGAAACAAATGCCCTATATAGACATACCATCAAACACACTAATGCCAAGTTTATGTTTATGATCATAGATAAAATCACAGGGGACAGAAGCAACCAACAGAGTTGGCATACCATTTTAAATCATAAAGAAAAATATTGGATCATTAATCTTGGGGCATTATTTCCTCCAGGTCTTAATGATCATTTGTAAATGTTTTGGAGATGTTAAGTATATTTGGTGAAACCATTAGCTACTGGTAGCTGTGGGTGCATATTCTTCTGAGGTCTGAATATGTTTATAATCGGTATAAGCCCATGTATGCATTTATATATAGTTGAACATGTTTTCAGATTAATCATCAAATATACCAGGTCATTTCACTTGGCATGCAGGAATTTTACATTATTTGTAAAATGGAGAACTTTATAGGACATATGTCTTTTTTGATACCATGTTCATATAGGGTATGTAATATATATATATAAATATATATTTTTGCTATTTCTTTTGTGATATATATAAGTTGTCTTATATATTACAGTATTTACACGTTATGTGTTGTGATATTCTATGCTTGGCATGGGGTTTATGGGATTTGCTCCTTTATGTAGAATTACATTTGGTAGTAATGATGTACTTTTGATTAATGCCTACATAAAATTGCATATTTGTGTTTTATATATTTCTTAATTATTTCATTACTTCTTTTTGTTATGTTTTACTATGTTCTATACATTATCAGTAATATTGTCATGTAAATTTTGAGGTTTTAAACGTGACAATGTGCTTTAACTATTATGCTGGGCTATACCATGTTTTCCATTGGTTGGGGTTGTGTATAAATAATCACTACTCTCATTGGAGAAATAACTCTATTCACTGATGAAGGCTGGGTAGCCAAAACCGGTTTGAACATGAACAGAAATATTTGAAAATTAATACTGAATAAATATTTAATCGTTTACTTCAGATTCCAGTGTCTTTGTATTGCGATTGCTGGCCGTTGGTCTTGCCAGCCCCCCATTCTCTCAGGAGGAGGGCTCGCTTCCTTTTTTCCAACCTATATCTCCTTCTCTGGTCTGACCTTCGGGTTCGGAGTATTTAGATCTGAGGTTGGCTTTGGTCAGGGGGTCGGCACCGACTGTACCTGCTTCCTCGACACAGACAGCTGCCTGGAGCATATCGGATCCAACCAGCTCAGATCTGAGCTGCTCTCACAGCCTAAGCTTGGGTGTCAGATCCGAGGGAGTGGAACCTTTTTTTTTTTGTCAGGTCAGGTTTCCTCCCTCGGAGCTCCGTCCACTTTGGGCCTGGCTCCAATTCTCTCATCAGACCCGGAGAGACCGGCCTCCTTATTGGTTTCTCAGGAGGTTCTCTCTCCTTTGGTGCTCAGTGTGGTAGAAAGGGTTCTCTCCTCTGGATTGAGACCCCTGACTGCCCCCTCAGACTACACCCAGACCCCCTCGGCTCTGTCTATGGTCCCCATCATTTTACCAGAGGGGCAGCCCATGCTGGAAGAGCTCCAGATGGTTCCCCCTGAGGAACAAGTGGCTTGTGAGCTCCCCCCCAGAGAGCCCCACCAGAGAGGTACCTCGCAACCATACATGCAAGAGGAGGCACTTGGACTCCCCCTGAGTCCCTCACTGAGGGCACAGACTTGAATGATGGAGAAGGTTCCCCTAGGTCACCTCCCGAGGATGTCTCCTTTGGAGACATCATGGAAATCCTGCGCCAACGAGGAGGTTGGTCTGCCCCCAAACTTTCTTCTGATGAGTCCGTTTTCCTGGAGGCTTTTGGCATGGGCCCATCTACTTCCTGGGTGTCCCCTCCCATGTTTCCTTTGGTGGATCTGGTCAACTCACGGGCATGGAAAGAACTGGACACCATGGAACCTATCCCAAAAATACCGGATACGTTTTTAAGCACCCCCACAGACAGACCAGCATGGAACAAGGGCTCCCCTGTAGACATCATGGTGGTAGCAGCAGCCACTAAGAAGGAACTTGCTCATGAGAGTTCCTCGGTCCATCCTCCTGACCTAGAGTCATGGATGATGGACCGCCTAGGGAAGCGGGTTTATGCTTCAGCAACCTTTTTGATTAGGGCACTGAACTACCTGGCCCATGTCACCAGACTCCAATGTGACCTGGTAAAGGAGCAAGAGGAGTCTCCTCCCCAAGTCCATGTCGCAGGAGGACAAGGCTTCGTTCTCCATGTGGGTGGCCACTTTAAATGCAGTATCTAATACGTCCATGTGACTCCTCTCACATGCTATGGAAGGAGCGACTAGGGCGGCTGGGTCCGGCGTGTCCATGAGGTACAATGCCTGGCTCAAGTTATGTCAATTTTCGGAACCCTAAAAAGGCGTCCTTTGCCAATGCCCCTTATGATGGCTCTACACTCTTTGGTAAGACTGTGAAAGAGACATTCGTCCAGCGTGAGAAGGATGGAAGATGCTGTCTGCTGTCAGGATCTGCTTTTCTAACCCTCAAAGTTCCTTTTCCCGGAACCAGAGAGGGCAAAAGAAGGTGGGGTTCTAGACTCACAGTATTCCTGGGACACACAGGACTATTCTTCCCCCAGAGGCAGAGGGGGACAGAATGGATGCCGGCCCAGAGGCAGGGGGTTCCAAGGAACTTTGGGTCTTGAGAACCTTTCTCGGCCAGACCCAGGCAGCAACCCTGAGGGGTTGCCTGACTGCTCTACTCTGGAGGCACTTGGGGGACGATTGTCCTTGCACCTAGTGGCATGGGAGGTCATAACAATGGACTGCTGGCTGCCTCAGATCATATCCAGCGGATACTCTATCCCCTTCGTGGGTTCCCCCAAATCTCCCAGACACCTCCTGGATGTACCACCCATGCAAAGGGAGGCAGCAGCACAGGAAATTTCCAAGCTGCTAGAAAAATGAGCCATCAAAAACGTCCTCCCAGATCAGTCCAGATCGGGCTTCTACTCCAGGTTCTTTTTGGTGCCAAAGAAAACGGGGGACTTAAGGCCCATTCTGGACCTCTCTACCCTGAACCTGTCAGTTGCCAAAGAGAAGTTCCAGGTGGTCACATTACAGTCCATCATGCCATACCTGCAAGACAGTGAATGGATGTGCTCGTTAGACCTCCAGGATTCTTACTATCACATAAAAATGCACAGAAGCTCCAGGAGGTTCCTCCGATTCCGGCTAGGAGTCAATCATTACCAATTTCGAGTCCTACCCTTTGGTCTCACCACAACCCCCAGGGTGTTTATCAAAGTGATAGCGGTGGTAGTGGCTCACCTGAGGCTTCAGGGGATTCAGGTCTCTCCGTACCTGGACGATTGGCTTCTCACTGCTCCCACCAGGCATCTACTCTCCCAAACCAGGGATTATTTCCTGACTCTTGCCCTGTATTTGGGGATCACAATCAGTGCATCCAAATCTCTCCTAGATCCTGTACAGCTGATAGACTACATTGATGACAGGATAGATACTTTTCAGTGCAAAATCTTCCTGACCTCAGAGAGAGCTCAAAACTTGAGGATGCATGTCTCCCTGATATACCACTCTCATCTCCCAATGGTAGAATCGGTGTTGAGGGCCTTAGGCTCAATGGGAGTGACCATAACTCTTCTGCCGTGTGTTTGGTTACACATAAGAATTCTACAGTGGACTCTAGCTGTGCAATGGTCCCTGTTGGAACTGCCATTGACATATCCAGTTCAACTCAGTCGAGTCTGCCAGTCATCCCTCATATGGCGGATGTGCTCTCCGGACGTTTTGGAGGGATGACTTTTTGTTCCAGCCCTGGCCCAAGCCACGTTGACCACGGATGCCTCCCAACTTGAGTGGGGGGGGCATTGTTCAGGCAGGACAGTCCAAGGCCTATGGTCCCCCATGGAGACCAGCTTGCATATAAATGTCCTAGAGATGAGGGTGGTCCTTCTAGTGCTGCAAGCCCTTCATGCCTTTCTTCCTCTGGGTACGATTGCAATTCAGTCAGGCAACATGTCAGTGGTCTGGTATATCAACAAACAGGGAGGGACCAGATCTTACCCCCCTTTGTCGCAAGGCCATGAGAGTGTGGGAATGGGTGATCTCTACCGGTCGCTTTCCCATCACAACGCACATTCCGGGACAGTCCAACATCCTAGCAGACAGGTTAAGTCAGACCATTCTGATGCCTTATGAGTGGTCTCTGAATCTGTCAGTAGTGGAAAATCTTCAGCGAGTGGGGTCAACCTTGCTGTGATCTCTTCACATCTCCTTCCAATGTGAAGTGCAGCAAGTTTTTCGCTCTGAACCCCCTGCTGGGGTGTCCCCCAGAGATGCTCTAATTCCTGCTTGGCCTCCCGGTCTTCTGTATGCTTACCCGCCAGTACCTCTTATTCTGAGGTTTCTACAGAATGCTCGTCGACTGGGGTGCAAAGTGATCCTCATTGCCCTATTCTAGCCTTGCCAGGTATGGTTTCCCTTCCTTTGATCTCACATTCTGGCTCCGCCTTAGATCATAGATCCTATTCAGGATCTAATATCACACCCTTCGGGGGTGCTTCAATCGAATCTGGACAGCCTGAAGCTCACAGCTTGGCTGCTCTATTTCCCATGATTGCTAGTACTTCTGGACTATCCTCCTCAGTTCGATCTATTTTGGTGGCTGCTCATAAGTCTTCGACCATGAAGGTTTATCGCAGCAAGTGGAAACGTTTTTCCTTTTGGGCCTCTCAGAGGAGTTTAGACCCTTTCACGGCTACTATTTCTGCCATTCTTGATTTTCTAGATGATATTTTTCAACACGGAGCTAGTCCTTCTACTGTCAAAGTTCAGTTGGCTGCCATCTCTCATTTTCATGTGGGCACAAATTCTGACTCTTTAGCCTCTTCTAGACTGTGTAAAGCCTTTATCAAAGGCACCTTTTTGTTATACCTTCCGGTCAAAGATCCTGCTCCCCCCATGGGACCTTACTATGGTTCTTCAAGCTTTGGTCGCTCCCCCTTTTGAGTCTGCTGCAATTGCAGATCTGAAATTTTTATCTTGGGAAACAGCTTTTCTGGTGGCTATTACCTCTGCAAAAAGGGTTTCAGAGTTACAGGCCTTGTCCATCAAAATTCCTTACATTATTTTTCACAAAGCTGGGGTCACCCCTCAAACCAATCCATCCTTTCTTCCTAAGGTGACATCACCAGTCTATATCAATCAGACCATTAATTTGCCTGTGTTCTTTCCTAATTTTACTAACAAGATGGAATATAAACTCCACATGTTGGATGTTCATAGACAGTTACGATTCTATTTACACAGGACAAAAAATTTCTGTAAATCTGATCAATTGTTTGTATCCTTCTATAAACCCTTTTTGGGGAAGCCTATCTCCAATGTCACTATAGCTAGATGGATTTCTTCATGCATCCTGCATGTGTATAAGGACAGAGGCATGTCTCCTCCAAGTCAAGTGAAAGCTCATTCCACTAGGTCCATGGCTACGTCTGCAGCCTTTTGGTCTAGAGTGTCTTTGGATGATATCTGTTCTGCATCTACTTTGTCCTCATCTCATACATTAATTTCTCATTACAAATTGGATTTGACTTCCAGAAAAAGAGCATCCTTTGGTTCCATGGTGCTCCGGAATATCCTTCCATGAGGGCCTTCCAAGAATTTACTAGCTGGGGACTCTGTCCCACAGGTTGAAGACCAAATGAAGTAAACTACTTCAGATAAAGAAGGTATGTACTCACTATAATGTTCCATCTGAGCAGTTGTACTTAATTTGTCTTCAACCATCCCAACCTCCTTCCCCCGGACCTTGGCATATGATCAGCCTATGGGCTGCAGTATAGGTCACAAGTAAATTTTTCAGGTCGGGTTATCAGTATAAGGTTCAGCAAACTTGATCTGGGGATGGAAGGCAGTGGAGATGTATTATGGGTAAGGGGAGGAGTTTGGAGCTCGGAGTTGATGCTAGTAAAAGTTGCCAGCTCAGATCCAATACGGATCCGTAACCCACAGGTTGAAGACAAATGAAGTATAACTACTCAGTGGAACATTATGGTGAGTACATAACTTCTTTTTTTCAAAATTTAAGAAAATTGTTGTCTAATAGATTTATTGGAACAAGTTTTTTTTGTCTTTTGAAGAGTATAGATTTATGTTTGTGGAACATCCTAGTATTGGTAAAATGTTTGGGATTCCAAAATTACATAAAACCAGTTGCAGCTTCACATCGAACTAAAACTGAATTTATTTCTGAGTACTTGGATAGTGTATTGAACTGCATTCTTCAAAAAGCTTGTTTTCTATAAAAAGATTCCTGGATGTTTTTAAATTACTTATATTTATATAAACTATCTCAAATGGATGTTTTTAGTCACTTTAGACATTGAGTCACTGTATACCAGTATTATTCATAGCAAAGGGATTGAGTTTATTAGGCAATACCTTAAATATAGTGATTATAAAAATAGAAAAGTAAATACTATATGTATTTTATTGGAAAACATTTTGTACAATAACTTCTTTGGATTCAATGACAAAATATATCACAAAAATAAGGTGTTGCAATGAGGTGCAAAATGGCACCAGCATATGCCAACCTAGTTCTTAGTTGTTGGGAAAGAGAAATTCTAATAAATATGGGTGGTTTTATGAAAATGCCTCTTTATAAAAGATTTATCAATCATATTTTCTTTATTTTGAGAGGCCCAGAAAAAGAAGAATTGCAGTTATTTATTTTAGAAACAGAAAGTAGTACAGATTTTTTAAAACTTACTATTGGTAATAAGGGGAATGCTATTCATTGTTTTGGATTTGGAAATTGCATTGGATAAAGAAGTGTTTTGCTTTCATTCAAACATCTTTATAAAGAAAACCTTTACCAATAATTATTTAGATTATTTAAGCCAACATTCAACATTTATGAAAATAAATACAGTTAGAAGGTAATTTATCAGATCATCCAGAATTATTATTAGATATTATAATTTTAAAATAGAAAGCAATAAACTAAAACTAATGTTTATTGAAAGAAAATATACTGGAGGATATTACTGATAATATTATGGAAGAAGTACATGCTAGTAGATATAAAACATTTTCCCTATTTTGCAGTATGGTTTTGAACCAAAAATTAAAATTGAAGAATTGGCTCAAGATTTTCACTGTAATTTTCCTTTACCTACTAGTAGGGATATGGTTATTATTAAAATGATATTAATAATAACTGGAGAATTATACAAGGAAATCAAGATTTATACAAATTTGCAGGGACTAAACTCAAATTTTGCTATAAAAAAAACGTAAAAGACTTTTAAAAAGAAATATAGAAGAGCAAATTAGGAAAGAAAACTTTGGATTTGATAAGGGCATGTTTAAATGTGGAAAATATAAAATGTGTAGGTTTATAAATGAGCGTAGACAATTTATGTTTTAACATAATGATTTCAAAGTGATATTAAGATATAATTATAATTCTACTAATGTAGTTTATCTTGTAACCTGTGCATCCTGACAGGGGTTCTATGTGAGTAAAACCACAACGCCCCTGGCTAAAAGAATAAGGGAACACAATGTAGCTATTAAAACAAAAGACAAGACAAATGCATTGGCTAAACATAGCCTTAATTGTGTGGATATTAGAAAGTTTGAATTTTTAATTCTTGAGCAAATTAAATATTTTGTAGGTGATGTAAATACTCTATTGGAAGTAAAAGAACTTAAATGGCAGCTAATTTTAGCTAGAGATATTTTTCCTGGTAT
>NC_056731.1:910018213-910063213 GCF_019279795.1 Protopterus annectens | reverse complement strand
AAAAGAACTGTAATGAATAAAAGCAGAGGGCATTATCTTTCTACCAGAATGGCTAATCTGCCCATATTATTATGAAATGTAAATGGATATACAGGTATAGAGAAAAAAAAGAGTACTGAATTATGTTAAGAAATGATTGGTGCAAATAGCAATGCTATGGGGGAACATATTTGGATAGAAATGAGTATGTGAATTTAACAAAGTGATTTCATTGTGGATAATCAGCATAATATCAGGGACACAGGAAAAGGAGTAAAACAATACTGACTGCTAGAAGAGCTCCAATATTGAAAGAAAAGGCAATAATGTCAGAGCTCTGGTAGTAGGGGTTATTTGCAGGGAAGGAGAATTATGCTAGCATATATTAATATTCAACCAAAAGCTGCCACTGTGGAGCTTGAGAGAATTTTGATAGAAATAATCAACTTTCAGCAGGGAATATTATTTATGGTTGGGGACTGGAACTTGATTTGCAACAATGATGAGGTATCTGGAGGACCTAGAAGGGAAATGTGACAAACAATTGTAGATTCTGGACTTCCAAGATGGTGGCACACCAATCGACAGCTTAATTTCATGTCTCCCAGTTTGCTGAACAAAAAGCAAAAAGCAGTTCAAGCTTATCTTTGGTACAATGAATGGCTTCCAGTAAACTAGAGGAAAAAATAAATCAAATGTACACAGAGGTGATTACAGCTGAAGCAATGAATGAATATATTGACTGAAATAACAAAAGGCTAGAAAAATAGAAGAAGCTTTAACTAGCTATCCAGATGAACTGATAAAGCTGCAGAAATTGGAGAATGATCAGAAGAAAAGGCTGGCTGTTTATGAGGCCTCAAGAGCTGTTTCACAAAATGGTTTTACAGGATAACAAGAGAAGAATGGCTGGAAAAAGTAGGATTGAGTTAATATGCTGAGATCTTGGGCTGCTGAGGTAGGGGTAGAGTGCACTAGTTGTACTATATGTAGAATTAAGATAACTTCTCTTATTTTACAATGGCTGATGTCTAGATTAATGCCTTTGGCCTAAGCTATAAAACAAGTTTTTTTTTTCTTTTGTAAGCAAGAAAGCTAGGAAAATAAAACAAAATGATGAAAAATATGAAAAATGCTAAGTTTCATTGCATCTGCCAAGATATTATTTTGTTCTTTTTTTCCATTAGCAAATATTCTCAGTGGAAGTCATCAAGGCTGCAGCTGATGGCAGTTGTACATTATGTTCTGAGTGGAATTTGCAAAGATTCCTTCATGCAGCTGCAGAGAGGTTAGCTGTTTTTTTCACTGCTGACTAATTGTACATGGAGATGGGATTTCTGCAGGAGCAAGCAATTAATGCTGAGAATTCTGGGCATTTTTTGCTGAGGGAAATGACAAATTTAAAGGTACAATGGCAAGCAGTTCAATGAAAAATAAAGTTGGAAATTATGGGAAGTGAATGAGGGATAGCAACCTCCTAGGAGCTGATAACCAAAAAAATAGTTGTGTAATGACCAACATAAACAAAATAACCACCAACAGGTCCATGTAGTCTAGGGCTGTAGAAGTCTATAGGCAAAAACACAATTTATTCACATAAAACAATAACAAGTTTAGTGCTTGCATTCAACAACCTGGAATTTTTTGGCACATTTGAAAAATCCCAGTTTCCCTCCATATATACTCTCTAAATAAATAGATAAATAGGTTAAATAACAATCTAATCAAAATTTTAAAGTAATATGTAGAACAAAAGCATCAAGAAACTTCTCTTTCATTAAAATCATAATAAAAATACATGAGTAATATATTGTAAAAATCCCAATAACAGAATAATAAAAACATACTAGTTGTAAATGCAACCAAAATGTATTGGAATTTAGAAACTGTACACAGTTTTGCTGCCCTCATCCTAAGCACAGGTTGCATAGAAAAGTGTGTTTTTTTGAAAGGGAGGAAAATATTTGACAACATTAATAGACCAATAATGATTCACAGGAAAGCAGAATATAAAAAAAAAATACTACTGTTATTGATGAGTTTTATTTTTAAAACACCTTTACTGAATTACCATATTAACAAGTTCACCTTTACAAACATTATTCATCACATATATTATTATATATCATATAATCTAAGCAATATTACAAAAATATAATTTCCTGTCTATTTTAAACCTCATTCCTGCTCCAAAACATTTTTTTCTGAATCTATTGTTCCCACAATTTCCATTTTTGTTCTGTGTAATTTACTCCTACTCTTCTCTAATGATCCAACATCATATTTGTTTTATCTCTGTTACAGTATTCACTCCTTCAGGTAGAGCTGGTATAGATTTTGATTTCCATTTTCTAGCAAATAATTTTTTGGCAGCCACCAGAATTAAACATAACAAGGCGTTACTATGTCTAGGCAATTTGGATCCTGTATCCCATCTTGCAAAAATCATTTACTTAGTTATACTCATTTGCTTGCTCTGTATTCCTGACCAAGTACTTTGTAGGGAATTTTTAAAGTCTGCCAACACAGTATACCCCAGAACATATGTTCTCATTTACCTCTTTCTTTCCTATCATACTTCCAACATGTGCCATTTATCTGAGGAAAAATTATTTGGAGTCTGCTTGGGGTACAAAAGTATCTATGGAAAAACTTCTAGGTAACAAATCCCAAATCTTCTACATTTTGTTGCTTATTTTTGGATTATGCATAAGTCCTCCCATTTTTTTCTTTGTCTTTTCCCAATCTTTTCTGACTTCTTCTGATTGATTCCAATAGTTAATGTGCAGTATTTTATATGCCCTACTAATGATCTCTATTTTGACAACAGCTTCTGTTCTAGATTCAGTTAAAAACTCAATCAGTGCAGGTCTTTCATTTAGGATTCCCCTATCCCTTTCTCTGTGTCTATACTTTGATATCAATCCCTGACAGAGAAAGAAATTACTAGCTTGCAATCCAGATATCTTCTTGGCCTCATCCCATTCTATTACCTTTCCTTCTCTAATTATTTTTTCCCAATACTTTGTTTCCTATGCCATTTTCTGCAGTAAATTATAGCTCCTTCTTATATATCCTCCATACTTCTAATTGCAATTATCCCTATTGGCAGAATATTTTCTCTATTCCATTTTGGCTTACTTCTTAGCATATTTTGTGCTACTGTATGAATATAATATTCTGCATGACTGCTGTTATTCTCCTTAAAGATCTGCATCAATATCCCACTCTTTCCCTACTTCTTTAATCCCCCCACATCATCATCAGCCCTTTCCACACTGAATTGTAGCTTTCTGCTTGTGTTATGTATAGAGCCTTAACTGTATAGCTCCAAAATATCTTTTCAAATCATGTAATCACAAACCACCTTGTTCTATTGGAATAATCAATGTATCCAACTTGACTCTTGCCCTGTTCTCTCCCAAAACTTTATTAATTAATCTTTATTAATTATCCACAAGTTCTCCTCTGGATGATAAAATATGCCTTACCTTTGCATAAAATTAAAGGGACTAAAACATTTTACTGCTTGTATCTTGCTAATCATATCCATAGGCAAGATATGTATCCATTTTGTAAATAAAAACATGTTTGTTTAATCCTTTGTTTGGATTCCTACTTGGATTTGGAGACCAGAATTTCACACCACACCAGTCACCTCTTTTTCAGTTAATTCTCTGAGAAAAATATCTGTCTCACCAACATGTCCTGATTATGTCGCAAACAAAATTCAGGTCTTTTACTCTACTAGTTTTGATGCTGTTTGTTTTGCATATGTGCAAAAAAGGTTCAGCAAAACAGGGTACAGTGATGACTTGTATTCCAAGCAAAGATCACCTCTCAGAAGTCTGTATGATACCAAGTAAACACACATGGCATTTAGGCAATCAGCATAGGATGTTGTGTTTACTCCCTGTATTCTTTTTGCAAGAAACCTTTGTGGACTTTCCATTTACTGCATGTGTCTGGTCAGGTACATACCGAAGGAGGCATTATACTCTATGATGCATCTGATGAGGGCAGAGTACAGTGTTATGATGATCTGTCTGGACATAGATGCCATGCCCTTGCCTATAGGTTGAGCAGCATAGAAGGATTTTCTTACTACCTTGGGCACTTACATGTTGCTTGATGGCCAGGTTACTGTCTACATGAGTTCTCAGATCCCTGACTAGTGAATTTATTGGTACTGAGTTTTAAACCATGGCTTTGGCACTAAGCATTTGTCTGCATTAGACCTTCCTGAAGGGTTCTCTCATCTATGGAGAATCAAAGACTGCTTCCAGTTTGCAATCTGCAAACTTGGTTAGCCAGAGGCCTTTGACATTGGCTTTGGCATCCAAAAAGCAGATGCCAAAGAGGGGTGGTCCTAGTACAGAGCCCTGGGGAACTCCACTGGTGACTGGCTTTTTTGTGGAGGTGGCCTCACTGATTCTAAACTCTTGGGCTCTATCAGTGAGCCATCTAGCTATCCAGAGTGTTATAAATGGTTTAATATCTAGTTCATTAAGTATGCTGATAATGCCTGAGTGGGTTATTGTATCAAATGCATTAACCATATCTAGGTAGGCATTATTTACCATTTTCCCCTCACCCATTTCCTTAGTGACCTTTTCAAAGAAGTCCACTAGATTCAGTAAGCATGACCTTCCTTTGACAAAGCCACGCTGGGTCAGATCCGATGTCTGGAGATCTCTTATATCCTTGTTGACAACCTCCATGATAATTCTTTCCATGGCTTTGCAAATATTACTAGTCAGTCTAATGACTTTGTAGTTTCCAGGATCTGTTGAAGGTCCTCCCTTATGAAGAGGGATGACCATAGCAGTCATCCATCCATGCAGCACAAAGCCTGTTTTAATTCATAACAGCCAAATGAAGCCTCCAGGTGTTCCTGCAGTTGCATTCTACTGATGCCCCTAGGTGTCAAATACTGCTTGTTCATATTTGCTTTAATAATTCCAAAACCATGCCACATGCAAAGTATTAGAAAATGGCATCTTAAAACTTACATAATGACAAAACAACTGTATTGATATTTGACCTCTGTCCTAGTACTGGTAAAGAGATATTAATTGTTGTCCATATAATATTTATTTATATTAACATAAATTTCATGTTTTTCAAACTATATCAGCAACCAAGTAGCACAGACAGAACTGCTTAGCCTTATATGAAAGCTCTCAGCTGGATGAACAAAATGGAGTTGACAGTGTATGTGTAACTTGAGTGGTTGCTGAGATGTTGTAAGTTGTTTACAAAATATTGCAATCTTCATAGTTACTGTGTTTACTGTGACATAAAATCCAGTTTAAGACCTACAGCCTGAAGAATACTACCTCTATAAAAATAGTTTGTGTTAAACAGTGTGCCATTTATAGTACTTTATTAACACATTACATCCGAGTGACGCCTCCAGGTGCATCTGCAATTAACTCCTACTGACACCTCTAGGCGCCAAATCTTGCTTTTTCATATTTGCATTAATAATTTCAAAACCATGCTATGTACAAGGTTTTAAAATATTTCATCTTAAAGCTTACACAATGGCAAACTCAACTGCATTAATATTAGTCTGCCTAGTGCAGGTAAATAGATATTAACTGTTGTTTTTATAATATTAATTTATATAGATATCATTTTCACATTTTTCTAAATATCTCAGCAGCCAAGTAACACAGACATAACCCCTTAGTCTCAAATGAAAGCTCTCAGCTCGATGAATAAATGCTTCTGTTGGCAAGTGTGTAACTCGAGTGGTTTTTGAGATACTGTTAGTTGTTTACAAAATACTGCAAATGTAACTGTTACTGTGTTTACTGTGATTTATAAAATTTTGTTTATGACTTAGAACCAACAGAATACTACCACTATAAATATAGTTTATGCTGAACAGTTTGCTATTTATACTTCTTTCATAACCCCTATGGTTCAAGAGATATGAACATTTGTTTAAAATGTGACGACAATTTGATTCTGTCAAAAGGCTTAGGCTCCGCCCATTTGAAGTCACAGTGAAAACTTTCTGAGATCCATTGGAGTGAATGAGTTAACACCTATGGTTAAGGAGACATGAGCATTTATTTCAGATATGAGGACATCATGTGATTCCGTCAAGCAGCTTAGGCTCTGCCCATTGGAAACTACAGTGCAATCTTCCTGAGCGCCACTGGATGTAATGAGTTAAGGGTATTGTTAAATAATGACTCCAAGGGTCCTGTTAATTCATATTTTAGACTACTTAGAAGGCATCTTGAGATGTTATCTGGGACCCTGAGGCTGTGTTCTTGGCTTTAGAGAGTGCAGCCAGTACATGCTCCATAGTTATAGCTGGAGAGGTTATATTTGAGGCTATTTTTGCGGGATGGCTGGGGGTAAGAGGGGGGTAAAGATGGAACTGAATTTGTTTGCTAACAAGTTCATTATCTCAACAGGCTCAGTGAATGTAGCACCATTAACCACCAGTTCAACACATTGCTGTGTGCTGCACTTGAGGTTTCTGACATAGCTGTAGAAGGTCTTATTGTAATCCTTCACTTGGGAGGCTATCTTAACATGAAAGTTAGTTTTCCTTAACCTAATTAGCCCTCTTAATTGCCTATTTATTTAGATAAGAGAATTTTTATCTTTATGGGAATTATCCTTCCTGATTTTTGCCATATTTTTTCCTTTTGCTGTATATCCTTTTTAATTTGGGATGTCACCAGGGTGGTTTCTTTCTGGGGCTACTCCTGGGCTTACTTCTTGTAGGTAGAGCATCCTCTATGCAACCATTGACATGGTTGTACAGAGTTGCTGAGAGCAATTCCGTATAGGCTGCTGTGTTCTTGGGGTTTGGAGAGGCACTGAATTTTGACAAACCATCACTTAATAACAGGCAATTTGCCTTAGAAAAGTTCCTGTCTCTGGTTTTAATGGGATCATGGAGTTGATTTTGATTTCGAAGGAGACAGTTTTATGGCTGGATCTTAACAGGGAGGACGAGACATGGGGAGGGAGGAGCAGCATTCTCCCATATTTGTGAGCACAAGGTTCTGTATGTTGGAGCCTGCAGTCTGTGTTTTCACAATTCGGGCAAGGGTATTTGTATTTATGAAGTCCAGGAATCTCTGTGCCTGTAGCTTTCAGGCCATGTAGGATTCTCAGTCTAAAGAGGTGTAATTAAAGTCTCCCATGAGTGGGGTGCTAGGTTGGTTGTTAAACGTCTCCAGTAGGACAAAGCATGCATTGTGAGCTTCTTGGGGCATGGAGGGTGATGTGGTATAGGATTTTATCTATGGTAATCTGCACATGGCAAAACTCCAGCACATCATCCTGTTTGACTACGCTGGAAGTATGCATATTTTTGATGTATATTGAGACACCTCCACCTTTAGCCCTTCTCTGTGCAGCTATTGGTCTAAAAGTGTGGGAGGCCCTGAAATCTTGCACTGCTGGGGTACTATCTGCCACTTTAAACCATGTCTCTGTAACTGCACATATGTCTATATTCTTGAGTGTGAGAAGGGCTTGGAGGGATTGTATTTTTTTTTATTTAGGCTCCTGGCATTAGGCAGTAACATCTTGAGGTTCAGTTGAGTTGATTTTGTAGGGTGGTAGGTTTGTTAATTTGGCATTACCTAAAAGAGGCGCTATGGGGGAATAAAGTTTTGGCCAGTATTCGAGAGCCCAGAGGAGAAAGCTGGATACCATCCTTGGCAAAGCAATGTGGTCTGGTGACCATGTCCTCCCAAGTTGACAAATATTGAATCCCCTTAGTATGACACCAGAAAGACAGTCAGTTGTTGAAATTAATCATTTTTTTTGCTCATACCTGTGGCATCATCCTTGGTGGTGATGATAGCATGTTGCTCAATGCCTGGCTCATACCAGCATGAGACTCATGCCTATCCTCATGTAATTTGCAGAGAAATATAGCTGGTATCTCATGGCCACACCCATAATACAGTTCACCAGCTGCCACATAATGTGGGATAATTCATTTGCGTGAACTGTGGCAGAACTGTCAAAAATATATACTTTATTCTAAAACTAGTACATTGGACTACAAGGTGTGAAACATGGCAACACTGTCTCTGCTAATAAGACAGGAATACAGCATGCAGTACAGTGACTCCATTTCCATTAGGTAAGATGTAGAATTACGTATAATCTCCCCCAGAGCCACAGGGTGAACTGTGCATGCACAGTGCTGCCCACAAGTGCCTGGGCATGTGCATAATGCTCTGTAGAATTAGATGTGAAATATGGGCAGAAGGTGCAATGCTCAAACTGAGAGATTCAGAAAGAGTAATTAGTTTAGTGCTGATTTGCATAATCACCATATCCAGACATCTGAATCTGCACAATATGAGTGCAAGAGAAGGCAATGAACCTCACTGCAGTATGGAGGAATTCATAGAGCTCAGCAGGTGACTCTACTATAGATTGCTTAGAGGTGCTTGATCTCAGCTTCTGTAAGGCAAGTACAACTTTTTCAGCTTCAGATTTTTCAAGGATGGCTACTGTTAGCTGCTGTGTTATTTAATCTGACCTTATTTTAAATGTTACTGAATGGATGGAGGAAGAATGATAGTACAAGGATAGGTCAGCTGTTGTGCTGAAGGATTGCAAAGCCTAATGAGAAACACACCCAGCAGCAAGTACTCAGAGCACATCTGAAGGCATTCAGGTAAGCCTTGCAGTAGCATTTTGTATGAGATCATTTCATTTGCTTGATATGTGTCTTTTTAATAATAGCACATCTGCCAAGTCATTTTAATATTGAGAGGAAACACCCATGTCACTGTGGTATGTAGAAAAGTGAAGGCCATCTCAGTGTCGCAGACATTTTTCAGTACTCTTATGGGCCTGCCACTAGGTTGACTGTCTAAAAAGACAAATATTCATATCACATACACCACCAGCATAGTATACTGGCAAGGGGGTGGTGGGTACACAATGTTGTAGGGGTTGCCTGGGGCAGTCATGACCACCATGCTAATGTCACTGTTTTCCATTCCTTGAGAGCAATGCCTAAGAAGGATAAGAAACAGGGAAACACTTTGTTTGAATTAACTTAATAGATTATTGGGGTGTTCTGGGGATGTGTTTATTTTTTGTTTGAGGGTTTTCATTAAAACAAAAAGTATTGTAAGATGTGACACAGGTTCAAATGGATATAACAAAAAACAACTGTATAAAAAAATCAACATGCCAAACATTATTTTATGCATGTAACACAAAATCAGAAACTAGACATTTAAAAAAAACTATTATATATAACATAATAGGTGGGAGTGATACCTTCTTATCATAATGGGAACACTTTCCATATTATCTTTAAATGGGAATGGTCTCACAGCTATATACAAAAAAGAAAAGAGTAGTGAACTATATTAAGAAATGCAAAGTGCAAACAGTTATGCTACAGGATATGCATTTGGAAAGAACTGAACATGTAAATTTGATAAAGAAAGGATTTCAGGATGGTTATTTAGCAGAATATCTGACACAAAGGAATTGTGAAGTACTTATATTAATTGCTAGTGGAGCTCCAGTAGTGATAGACGAGAGGAAAAAGATAATAATGGTAGATTTAAAGTATTAATAGACTACTAGAAAGGAATGAGGATTATACTGGCATGTATTTTTATTCCACCTAAAACTGCAATAATGGAGCTTAAGAAAATTATGTGATAAATAATCAGATTTCACCAGAGAATATTACTTATAGGCGGGGACTGGAATTTGATTTGCAACAGTGAAGATGTATCTGGAGGGCCTAGAAGGGAGCATATAACAAAAGAGGGTAGATTTTTGAGGAAATTCATGAAACTATTTGGTAAGGAAGATGTGAATTCAGTAGTAGGAGCTTGGAGAGAATTGACATATTATTCCCCGAGGTACAAAAACTGGGCTAGGCTAGACAGAAGTTATATTTCACAGGAATATGTGCATTTAGTTGAAATTTTGATACATATCCAATAACTATTTCAGATTAAGCACCAGTTCTTCTTCTTCTTCTTTCGGCTTCTCCCGGTTAGGGGTTGCCACAGCGGAACTCCGGTCCGCTAATGATTGGCAGTAGATTTTTACAGTGCCGAGGTGCCAGCTCGACGCCCAACCTTCAACTAAGGCACGCCCATTCTACGCATGTCTTTTGAATGCCACTCGACCGCGGGGAGTACCAGTACTAACTAAAATAAAAATGCAGAGTAATGAAGTAAAAAGGAGATACTGATGCTTCTCCACATATCTTTTGAACAGAGAGGAATTTAAGCAATGGGTAGTGGAAATTATTCAGGAGTTATTAGGGAGATAGAATTTTCTTCAGAAAATATAGCTAGGTAGTGGAGTTTAAAAATAGGGTAGAGATAAAAGAAAAACAGATATGGTTAAGAAGTAACAAGAATCATTTAGAGGGACTGACAAAGGTTAAAGTAATGCAGAATTAGGGGCATTTCACAGAATATCAAGAAGCACAATTGCAGAGTGCTAAAGAGAACATAAGGGACCACCGGGATAATATACATGAGTTTAGAAAGATTGCTGTTAAGCAACTGTTTTTTTCTTCTTTTTTTGATAATATCCCTAAAGTACAAAAAGCTTATAACACAAGGGCTCAGCAACAGAAAATACAAAGGGCTGTTGTCAAGCTTAAGGAGACTATAACAAGGAACACAGATTTAGTAGTGTATTAAAAATATTTCAGAAATATTGCAAAAATCTGTATAAAGCAGAGAAATATAGAAATCAAGAAAAACTGCAAATGGAAATATTTATGGGAGAATTAAAAATGCCAAGGCTAGAGATAGATGAGGCTCAATTATTAACAGTTAGGAGAGGAGGAGATGAAATAAAAATGGTGATGTATAATCCCTCTACAGGAAAATCTTCAGGAATAAATGGTATTCCTGTAGAAGTATGGAAGCTAGGGGAGAAGAAAGTGATAAAGATCTGGAAGGTTTTGTTTTAACAGTATTTTAAAAGGAGGAGAAGCAGCAACATCCTGGAAGAAAGTGGTGGTCGCTGTAATACCTGACGATGGTAAAGATCTATCAGATCCAGCTTCATATAGACCCATTTTGATTCTAAATCATGATTATAAAGTGTTTATATCTGTAATGGCTAAAAACTGGCAAAGGTGCTGCCACAATTGATAGATATGGATTGATGTAGGTTTGTAGAGGGGAGGCAAACATTGGACAACATTAATAGAACAATGCTAATCCAGAGGAAAACATAATGTAAGAAAATACCACTGTTTTGTTGGGTCTTGATGCAGAGAAAGCATTTGACAGAGTAAGCTGGGATTTTATGAGTAGGGAAATGGAAGCATTTGCATTCCATGACACAATAATAAGGTTAATTAGGAGGACGTATGAGAAATCAGAGGCAAAAATTAAAGTGCATCTCTGGGGGGGGGGGTCCTCTCTGACAAGTTCTGTTTGCACACAGGAACTAGGCAGGAGTGTTCTCTTTCCCCTTTGTTATATGCAGTCTATTTAGAACCACTGCCAAAGAAAATAAGGGACTCAGAAATTCAAGGATATATTTGGTACAGTGATCAAAAAAAAGTTGGCTTTATTTGCAGATTACATTATTTTGGACCTGATAAAACCAGAAAAGGACATTTCAGTGTTGAGGAACATGCTGAGACAGTTTCAAGTCTTTTCAAGATACAAAATTAATGATGATAAAATAAAGGCAATAGCTGTAAGCTATGTACCCACATACAAATTGACTCAGCAATACCCATATTTATGGGGACATAATAAAATTAAGTACTTAGGAGTATGGGTTAAAAGGGATTTTGTTATGGCAGCTAAAGATATTTGGGGAGAGGCTTATTAAAAGATGGTAAAAAACTGAGAAACTGGAAGCTGTGTTCTATAGATATGGATAGCAAGACATAAGCACTGAAAATGTTTTTAGTCAGTTTTGGATAGGCATATTTTTTAATCAACCGGAGGAGAAGGTGTGGATAGCAATTAATAAAGAGTTGAAGAATTTTATCTGGGAAGAGTAGAGGGCAAGAGTCAATTGGGATAAGTTGATCCTTCCGACTGAACAAGATAGTTTGGGAATACCTGATCTGAAGGGATATTTTAGAGCTACACAGCTAAGGCTCCTATACATAGCACAAGCAGAAAGCTTTAATTCAAAGTGTAAAGGGATGATGATGAAATGGCAGGAAGCTCAATAAAAAAGGAGAAACTGTGATTTTGTGGATGCAGTCCTTAAGAAGAATAACAACAGCCATACAGAACATCATATTTATAAAGTAGAAGATAAAGTATCCTAAAAACTAAGCCAACATACAAATGGAGAAAGGAAATTCTGCCAGTAGGGATGACTGCAATTAGGGTTACAAGAACTGACAAGAGTTGGAAACAAATAATCTGAACTTGAAAGGTAATAGAATGGAAAGAGGCCAATAATACATTTGGACTGCAGGCTAGACACTGCCTTCCCTATCAAGGATTGATATCAGAGTATATGCAAGGACAAAAGAATAGAGAGATCCTAAGTGAAAGACCAGCAATAGTAGAGTTTTTAGTTGACTCTAGAACAGAAGCTGCTTTTAAAAAAGGATAATTAGTAGGGCTTACTGAATATTGCATGATAGCTATAGGAATCATTCAGAGGAGGTTAGAAAGGAATGGGAAGAGAGATCGAATGAGCAATTCACAAAGAAGCAATGGGAGGATATATGTGTGGCTCTGAAATATACAACAAAGTCTAGATTTAGGTTTTTTGCTTGGAAGTATTTGTAGCGTTATTTTCTTACCCCAAGTAGACTCCAAAGAATTTTTCCTCGGGTAGATTGCAAACGTTTGGAAGTATGATAGAAAACTGAGATAATTGGAACACATTTTTGGGAGTGTAATGAACTGGCAGACTGTAGACATTCTCTACAGAGTACTCTGTTGGAAATACTGGGTGAGCAAATTGGTGAAACTAAGGAAATTATTTCTTTGAGCTGTGATACAGTATCCTGGCAGACTAAGTAAGGCTTTGATAAGTTTAATTCTGGTGGCTGCTAAAAAAGCAATATTAGAAAATGGAAATCAAAGTCTAAACCAGCCATATTAGAAGTAGTGAATATAGTAATAAAGACACATGAACTGGAAGTGGGATCTTTAGAAAAGGGTAGGAGCAAATTACATAGACAAAATGGGAATTATGGGAGCAATTCATGCAGAATAATGTTTTGGAGGAGGAATGGGGATTAAGGGAAGGCAGGAATTGAGTGACCTATGTAATATTCACTTGATAATGACTGTATAGAAGATCATATGTGATGTATAATGTTTGCAACTGAAAATATGTCAATATGGTTTATTTACATTTATATAAATGTATGATTGCCTATAAGTGATAATTCAATAAAGATGTTTTTTGTCAGAAAAAGAATAAAATAGGGGAAAATTAACTCTGCAGAGAAAGCTACTGAGAAAACAAAGTTCTCTGAGGCAAGATTGAAGTGTTACTACAGGCTCTCCATCTATATGGTTGGCTGTTTGGGCAGGATGCTGCTGACTCAGCTAATGGAGACTGTGCCTAGAAATATCTGGAGGTAGACATTAATGCTGTAATTGACCAAGATTGTATAAATGAAATAGTCTGCTGTAAGGCCACCGACATTATATGTGCTGCAGGAACAAATCTGTCCACCTCTGAGACACATCTGATATAGAAAGAAGATGTTATGGCCCCTGTCACAGGCAGTGACATCTCCACCAGTTCTAAGAGTATGGTGCTTGACAGTGACACACAGCTTGATCATACACCAAGGATAAAAAATAGTGGTACACCAGGTACATAGCAGTCTTCCTGTACAACACTAGACTTAATTCCACTTTTTTCATTACTCATTGGCTAACTAAGTAAAGCAGTCTGCTTTGGGTTATACAGGAACATAAGGGATTCATCCTGCATGTCCATCTGCATGAGCTACATTATTTAATTGTTTGGTTTGCAAACACTACTATTATTATATCTGCTTTTATGTACACTTCTGGTGCTTGGCTATACTTAAACAGGGTAATGTTATGCTTTGACTGGCACCACCACTGTGATATTGCTACTGCCTGATGTTGGAGGATCTTCAACCCCTGATGATTTTATTATTTTATTTTATTTTACATTTGTTGACCAGGCTAGTCTAGCTGGATATATGTCCATTTTCAGTAGAGGCCCGGGGAGATAAGCTCCAAACAGTTCAAAATAATTTCTCATCAAAAGTAATACATGTTTATAATGCAAATACATTCGCAGTAAAGGAGATAAACTTTAACTGGTCACATATTAATAATGTATAAAAATGCAGAGTATTAGACTTGACTTAGTACAAATACAGTTACAAATAAGCATTGAGAAAGGATAATAGCATAATGTACAGTAAGTGTAGATAAAAAGAAAGTTAAGAGAAGTAGCAGTTACGTAATACATCTAGTAGTAAAACATGTCAAATAATTTTTTTTTTTTATGATACAGTAGTAAGTAATACTATGATGGAGAAGTGGATCAGTAGATGTTAAGATGAAGTAAAAGCAGGGTTGAGAAGGTAGGGTTGAATCAAGTATCAAGAGCTAGTTGGTCAGTCAGGGTTCGTACATGGGCACATCCAATGTCTTCTGAGGAAGAACTTTAGGTTCTTTTTAAAAAGAGTTATAGAGGGAAGTGAAGAAAGTTTGGAAGGCAGCAGGTTCCAGGTTTTTCCGACAGTATTAGAAAAGAGAGAGACTCTGGCCTTATTGTTTGCTTTGTCGATATTTACAAGAAGATTTTGTGAGGATCTGAGACTTCAGGTTATGGTAGGGGTGAATAAGAGTAGATAGTATGGGTGTTTTGGCAGGTTGATAAAATATCTTATGGGTGATGGCTAGTTGATTAAATTTCAGCTGCTGCTGTAATTCAAGCCACCCTAGTTGCTTTAGATTAATACAGTGGTGGGTTCTGAAAGGGTATGTGTGGCAAACCTGGCTATATTATTGTAGGAGTGTTCTACTTTCTTAAGGTTATTTTTTGAGAGATTAGTGAATATGGGTGAGGCATAGAGAAGGGTAGAGATTAGGTGGGAGTGGGCAATAGTTATTCTAGTGGCAGGAGTGAGGAAGGGTTTGATTCTGTAAAGAGAGCCTATTTTTTATTAATAGTTTTCAAAGTATTGCTGATATGGGTGTTGAAGTTAAAGTTGTTGTCTATGGTGATACCTAGCAGTTTGGTAGTAAGATCTTGGGATATAGGCGTACCATTTTTAGATGATACAGCGAAGTCTATTTGGGGGTATTTACTAGTAGGTCTGAAAAGGAGGAGTTTAGTTTTTTTTGGGTTAAGTAAGAGACAGAGTTGTGTAAACCATTGTTCTACAGAGTTAAATGTGTGTTGTGTCAGGGAGTGAAGTTCAGATACAGATGTGGCTGAGCAAATAAGTGTGGAGTCATCTGTGTAATGTATGCATGTAGCTTGGGGAACTACTTGGTGAAGGTCATTGATGAATAAAGTAAACAGGAGAGGGCCCAGTATGGACCCTTGAGGGACACCAATGTTAACAGGTAGATGGGTAGAGAGAGTGGAGTCCCAGAGTACAGCTTGATGTCTGTTATTTAAGTAGGACTGGAACCATTTTATAGCTAGTGTGTCAAGTGACAGATATTCAAGAATATGTATGAGTATTTGGTGATTAACCATGTCGAAAGCCTTGGACAGGTCTAAGAAAAGTGCAGAGGAAAGCATGTTAAGGTTACGTTTGTTGTTGATGGTGTCCGTAAAGGAAAGGAGGGCAGTGGTAGTGCTCTGGGAAGGTCTGAAACCATGTTGGGTATTGGTAAGCAAGTTATTATGGAGAAGGTGGTCAAGCAGTTGCTTGTGGATACACCTTTCCATAATCTTAGATAAGGGAGAGAGTAGGGCTATGGGATGATAGCTGGAGAGTTCAGTGGAATTTCCACACTTATGAAGGGGAATAATATGGGAAACTTTCCAAAGTTTAGGGACATATCCTTCAGTGATGGTTCTATTGATTAGTATGGAGATAGGGTAAGCTATGAATGTGGCTGCTAACTGTAAGTATTCTGCGGGTAGTAAGTCAGCAGAGGGAGTGCATGGTTTCAGTTTTTGGATAAGGGAGAGAATATAAGCTGTTGGGACAGGTTGGAAGAGAAATGGAGGTGGTGAGTTTGAGTTAGAAGAGGATATAGTTGTGTTTTAACTAGAGAGCTGACTGGCAAGAGTTTGAATTGCTTCGGTGAAAAAGGTATTAAAGGCATTAGCTGTTTGCTTGGGATTCTCCTTGTCAGTGCCTTGTGGGTTGGGTGTGATAGATTGACTGAGCTGTAGTAATTGCTTAATACTTGCCCAGAACTTTTGTGGATTATTATGATGGGTTTGCTGAGATTGTAGGTAATAGTTTTGTTTATCGGACAATATTGTTTTTTTAGTCACATTTCTCAGTTGCTTGTAGTGTTGGTGATCAACAGGGTTTTTAGTTAAACGTGATTTATTCCAGATTTTGTTTCTGAGATGGATTTTTTGCTTAGTTTCTTTAGAGAGCCAAGGAGCAGATTTAGTTCTTATCCTAATAGAGTGGGTAGGAGCATGGTGGTTGAGTATAGCTAGAAACTTAACATTAAAGTAATCAACAGCTTCATCGAGAGAAAGGTGTTTTAAGGGGAACCAATTACATGCTTTCAGTTCACTCTGGAATAGATCCAATTTGAAGTTTTTCTTGGTTCTAATTGTTCTAGTAATGGGTTGAATGGGTGGATTGGCTTTGAGCCTGATAATGTAGGTTAGTGAGTGGTCACTTACATCATCAGGGAGGGTTCCAGCTTCATAAGTGTGGGGTTGGTAATTAATGAGTATCCAATCTAAGGTGCTTTCTTTTTTATTTGTCTTGTTTATTCTAGTAGGGGAGGTAATAGTTTGAGTAAACCCATAGACATTAATATGGCTAGTAGGGTATTTGTTACTGCAAGACTTCCAATCTGTGTTAAAATCACCTAGGATTATGGTTTCTTGGGGTAGGTTTTGAGATAACCAACACAGGATGTTTTCGATGGTAGTAATGTTATTTCCTGGAGGAACATAGATGCAGATAATATAGATAGATCTGACTGAGTTTAACTGAAGTTTGGTAATAAGAATCTCAGCATTAGAGTCCTGAGGTGGTTTCTGGTTGAAGGTGGTTATTTGAAAGACAGATTTGAATAAGACAGCTACTCCACCACCTTTCTTGGCTACTCGGTCAAGACGTAAGATATTGTAACCAGGTGGGATAACTTTGTTGTCTTTAGTTGAAGGTTTTAGCCAAGTCTCTGTTAGACAAATAATATCAAATGAGTAGAGCTCCAAGAAAGCATGGAGTTGTGTTATTTTGTTATTAATGCTACGTGTGTTAAGGTGAGCTATTAAAGTGAGTCGGTTGGTTTTTTAAGTAGGGGGACGGCAGAAGGGTTTAGGTTGAAGAGTTGAGTGATAGTGGAGGTGTTTGGGCCTGGGTTTGGGTGAATATCTCCATCCTTTAGGGAGAGGAGTAGTATTAGATATCTAGTGTTAGTATATTTACTTAGAAGAAATGGATGTCTTCTGGAGTTGGGGAAGTCATATTGAATGTGGGCTGTCCTATGGTATTTAGGTAGTAGATAGCTAGTTGAGGAAGTAATGTTGACATGGTCAGTGTGAGAGGCTAGAATTGAAGAGGTAGATTGTTTAGTAGGGTAGGGAATATGTGAATATACTGGGTGTTCATAGGAGATTAGCAGGTATGCTAGTATTAAATGAGAAAAAAGTGAGAGCATGAGTAAGGTATGTAGGAGGACTAGGGTGGGTAGTTTCTTCATTGCAATGGTGGATATTAAGGTCTTGCTATAGGCATAGAGGTAAATGAGGTGTGGTGATGTTAGGCAAAAGGGTGTGGTGGGAGAGATAGGGAGTGGTAGAAAAAATGGAGGGAAAATAGAGAAGATTAGTTAATGGTAATGTGGTTGTGATAGGTGGAATGGAGAAGGGGTGTGGTTTGGTAGGTATAAGTGTAGGACCTCTGGGGTGGGTGGGATTTGGGGGTAGGGTAGGGGAGCGGAGTGATCCCACAGGGCGAACGGAGCAGGTAGAGACAAAAGGAATAGAAGTTAGAGAGGAAACTATCAGCAATGCAGGAAGCTACAGGTTAGAAAGATAGGACATGAGTGGGAAAGGTCTGAGATAGTGCAGGAGTCTAACGAAAAGGGGAGCCAGAGGGGTAAATACTGAATGGGCACAAGGTGAGTATGAAGAGGATCAGGTCAAGAACTGAAGAAATATGGTGAATTTACAGAGGTAGAACAGAGAAAGAGGCAGTGAAAGATGGATAGGATAAGGGTGCCTCCTAGTGGGCAGATCTGGTATCGTAGGTAAGTGTGTAAGGGAGCTAACTGGTGTAGAACTGTGGTAGAAGAGATTTATAGTAAGATAGGGTTTGGTAAATGGAAGAGGTGTGTTGGCTGTTGGGTAGATAGAGAGGAGGGGTAAAGGAAACTGGCTGCTCAGGCTCACTGTGAACTTTGGAGCCCTGATGCAAGTAGTAGACAGGGGTCTGCTTTACAAGGTGGACTTAGTCCATAACATACTTTCTTCCTTCCTTGATAGAGGATGCAGAGAATAAGAGGCTGGTAGATGAGGCCACTGGACTTTGGATAAGGTTCTTATCTCACCAGGTAGGTAGTGGTTATATTAGGAGCAGGACAATGTTGAGCTGGGTACTTTGGGGAGAAAGGGAGACAAATGAAGAGAAGAGAACAGTTAGCATTCAGCATATATATAAGCAGTATAAGCTAGCAGTAACAAATACAACATTACAAATATTCACAGTTAAATATGAGGTAAATGCATACATTTAAGCATTCTAAGCATGTCTCTAACAAATCAAAGGAATAGCATTCAAGATAGTTGCAATGGAACAAAATGCAGTGAATAAGGTCAACATTAAAGCAGTCCAGGCAAGATAGGGTACATGATAACCCACTAATGGCCCATAGGTGTAAGCTAAGCATTAAATGTGGGGGTCCCCACTCCCTAGGGATATATGTCTGGCAAGTGGTGCAGCATGAATTCCCATAAAGATCTTGAGCACAGCATTCACTGGAAGCTGCTTAAATAGAGCAGCTTTATCATGTGCCAGATACCCAAAAAAAAAATACCCTTACCAGATATAGTGAGGAGCAGGTAGTTACTAGTTTTAAAATTTAATAGATAGGTAAATAGTAAATGCTATATATGTAAAGTGAACAAATAAAGGAGAAATAGGAGCTTAGGCACATTCAAGCAGGAGCAGCAATGGTGGTACTACTACAAACAGCCGTTACAGGCTGTAAACAGGAAGAATAAGCAACCAAAGCACACTCAGTCTAGCTTCTCATGTGAAGCATATTCACTTCTAGTCGTACCTGGCTGTGAGCATATAATAGGGTTTCCCAGGGCATTCAGATTAGCTCCACATGGGTGGCATAGTTGTAAATGGCTGTTTCAGCTGTACAAGCACTAAACACCTTAAAATTATCACATTCACAGTCACAACAATCATGTGCCTTTAGGAAAAGGTATTCGCCTGCATGACTGTAAATAAAGTATGACCCAGCAGACTGTTCAGACTTGCTCCACATGGGTGGCATAGTTGCAAATAGCCATTTTGGCTGTAAAAGCGCTGAACAGCGCTGAACACTTTAAATTGGTCAACTCACAGTCATATACTTGCAGGAACAAGTGTTCGCTTGCAGGGCTGCAATTAGAGTAAAAACTCAGAATGCTCGGACTCGTTCCACGTGGGTGGCGCAGTCTCCAATAGCTGTGCAGGCTATAAACACAATACTAACAAGGAGTTGGCTATCCACAGAGTTATTGGTCATGATATGCAGGAACAAGTGTACATATGCTATTTACCGTGGGAGAGACTACTACTAGTAGTACTAGGCAAGCAGGTTATCCGCTCCGTTGTTGATCGAACAACCTGGCCAAGTTTGAACAAATGGGCTAGGTGAGTCAACACATGGTTACAAAAACAGCTACAACATAATGCAGGTAGACCCAGAATATCATTAACAGGATAGCGGACTCGGGGTTAAAAGACAGCATAACCCTAATCCTTCACGTGGGTTGCATAAGCGATAACCATTACTGCCTTAGCAGAAACAGAATAACCCGATACATTAGATCCAAACTGTGTCAGCATGATAGGAAAACTGTTATCCACCTTGTAGCCTTTACAGTCATATTACAAATGAAACAGTAACAACTAGGCAAAAATATGTAATTACTGTTGCAGAGCGAGAGTACTACACTTTTATCGCGAGGCACAAAGACAAAAACCTTCAGTCCACAGTAAACGCTGTAACAATTAGACGACCATTCAATACACAATGCATACAGCTATAGTAAGCCAGACAATGTGACCACTAAACACCACCTACCAGGGGCAAAGATGCCAGGGCAGAGCGGACAGCAGCCAGGTACTTTCAAAAGGGAAACTAACAAAAGATGGCGCTTCATAGGTCAAGGAGTATAAATAACTTCCCTGGGTATTTCCCAGGAAACTAGAGGCAGCAAGGAAAGGGAAAAAGGTGTGTCTCCAAGATGATGGAGATGGGAATGAGCTGGCATGGTCAGGGAATACAGAGTGTGTGTGTGTGTGCTTTGGACATAAGGATTGGGCCACTGGATCCTTTTATACAGACCACAGACAAAAGCCTCTGTGCCTGCAGACTTACAAGAGACACACAATACACAGCAAGGCCAGTTTACTGGGAATACTTGCAGTCAGGAAAATATGATACCCTTTACAGGACAGTTGCCAGAATCTTTCAGTAGCTCCATTGGGAGGTATGGTTACACATATGGGGAGGTTACTGTTGCACATTGAAGACATGGTTACCACTGTCCCCCTGATGTAGCTGTGTCAATGGCTGTGACCAAACATATGTGTAGGGCCATCACGGAGGTGCATGCAAATACCATCACAGCCATTTCACATTTATTAAGTCTTCTGCAAGGTTTGCACAATGACCTCTGGAAGTGCATGTCCCATATGTAGTTTTTAATAGAGTAAATCACATACCGGAAAGTACCATGTTCTCCTATGCTCACCTGCTGTGTGTCAAGTGCTATTAACAAAGTTGTTCGACCACTTTGTCCATAAGCGGTGACCCTCATGACCATGGATGGCCTAGATCTTGGTCATGCAGTGCTTGCACTTACACAGCTATATCTGTTGCGAAGGTGACTATGGCAGGAGATAATGTCCTTGGGGACATGGAAGTCACATTAGTGGTAAATCTAGTAACAGATATCATTCACAGTCAAGTCACACACTGCCATCTTGCCAGAGCTGCTGTATGACCACTCTAACTCCTTTTAGAGGGAGGTCTTGTGGGTGGATGCATATACAGAATGTTCATCCCTTTACTAGTATGAGTGGACCTGTCCAACATACCTCTCAACCTGGAAACATCAAAAATCTGGATAAGGGCCATGAAAAATAGGTACAAATATGTACAATGATTAACATCTAATTTGCATACATAATTACATAACCCCACCCACTCCAGTGGAATTGTGGGATACCAACTTTTGAACACAAACTGAAGAACAGACAACCAAAATATGGTGCCAGAGTCCCCCTGCGACCATTCCAATGTCCAATCTCCTGGCTATTTCACCCCATTTATCATAAACACTAATGTGTACATACTGCTTTACTTCTACAATGATTATTTGGATTTTATTTTCACATTTTGCAGCTCATCAATGCACAAACACTAACAGACATCTGATAAACAAAGCAATACTGTCTCACAATGAAAATAGACTTGGCATTAAAACTTCTCTTCCCCTGAAACTCACATTCATTGAAACAGCATTGAAATCTGCACCCCATCCAAAGAAAATGCATCCGGCCAGTGGTGGATAAAGATTACCTTTACTTCTGAACTCAAGTGCAGTTTTAAAAACACTTTTTTTTTTACTTTGAAGTGCTGATCCTGGCTGTTTTCCTCCCCTTTCAGATCAATAGGGATGAGTTTGCACTCACGTGCTTCAGACATCACTCCAAAGCACTGGGCAGCCTTTTGATTGGAGCTCTCGGTACAGCACTTAATATAATATATGCGAGTTGGTGGGTCTTTATACTTGGTGCCGGTAGCAGCAAAGTTAAAAATTGATTATGAGTTAAGCAAAGTAATTTACTCAATGCAGTTATATGTGTTAGCCTGAAAAGTAAATATTTGTATTATTTATTTTAATTTATTTTTTCTACAAGCTTGGGAGTGTGGAAGAAAAAATGTTGCTATATTTTACAAAACAGAAGTAGCTCCTTTAATTACTCAGTGGAGGATTCCAACCTGACTGCACTAACTTTGGTTACAATACAAGCTTCCCAGAAAGCAACATAGCTTTCAACCACTTTGCTGATGAATGAGCGACAAGCTCAAAAAATAACGAAGGCACATGCTTAAATTAGGACAAATTCTAAATGTCATATATATTTAGAAAGTTACTAGAATTACAAGTTTCACATTTGCAATATCATAGGCAAAACCAAAGAATAATAAAGGACAAAGGTTGTAGTTTAGGACAGATTTTAAATATTGTTTGTTGTACATGTTTAGTAAGTTGCTAGAGTTATAGGTTTTGCATTAGTGTGTATTTTCTAAAGATACAAAATATGACATTCAAACGTCTATCATTATCTGCTTGCTGTTGCTTCGATCCTTAACTATCTTCCAGAAAACCACATAGTGTTTGAGGACCAGAACATAAATATGAGGCAAAATCAATGATATTCTGTGAAATCAGGAACAGATGACAGGCGTGCACACGTGTTGAGGGCTGCAGCAACTGCATTAGCTGGTGATTTGTCGGTATGATGTAGTTTTCTTTTTGGGTTATGATGAGATGACTGTCTTTTTTTTCTTTTTAATCAGTAGACCCTTGGTTTGGTTCTTATTACTTTTTAAGCTGTCATAAGCCAAGTAATAGACATTTTAAGGAGTAAACCCATTCAACAAAACATTTGTTATATGAAAAGGTATGTTTGTGGTGCCTTTATAGTCTGTGTGTATACAAGCCATACTGACTGTATTGTCTGAATTGTGTTAGATGCAGAATATGTTATTTGCCCTGTGAAGATAGATCAAATCTTTCTCTTGATTAAAGACAGTGCAGAGCTACTGCCTCTGATTAAAATATATGGGAGCGCTAGTATAATGCAAAGAATGGACTGAAATGGAACAGATAGATATCGCAGGAGACTTCATTGCATGCACAGAGGTTAAATGCATATGTGTACATTGTTAGTGATGTGTGCATTGAAAAGACAGATATGTTACTTATTTGTTTACTTATTTGAGGTGGTGGCACCAAATGAGGACCTCTAAACTGGGTCCCAAATGTCAAAGTTACACCGAGGACCTCTAAACTGGGTTCCAAATGTCAAAGTTACACCTCTGATATACACACAACTCTGTTATACACACACACATACACACACACACACACACACACACACACACACACACACACACACACACACACACACACACACACACACTTTGCTCCTTACCTAATTCCCAGCAAAGTCCCAAGCCAGCAGCGAAAACGGCAGCAGATTTAAAGCAAAGTCCGAAGCCAGCATGGCAGCAGATTTAAAGCAAAGTCCCAAGCCAGCAGCAGAGCCAGCATATACAAATCAGCAGCATAAGCAAAGCCAGCATTCTCCTCTAGGCAGCACCAAAGTCAACAGTTTCTGTCCGAAACAGCATTCTCTTGGCAGCAACAGTAACTTCGGTTATTTTCAAATTCACTGCAGCAAAGCACTTCCCGCCTGCTCGCAGCCAGCTGGAAATGATAACATGAGCTCCTTGAGCTCATTTCTGACTGGCTGGTAATGCTGGCAGAGCTGACGTTATCGCGCACGTGATGACATCAGCTCTGACAGCGTGAAAATTTAAAAAAAAAAACAAAAGCAAAGAAATCGGAAATGAAGGGGTGCCACTCAGGAATCATGGCACCCCTTAATTTGGACCCCAAAACTCAGTAAAAACCGAGTAATTCGAGACGGTTGGGAGGTTTGCTGTCCAGTAGATTGAGCTGCAGTGCTGCAACTATGGCTGAGGCTGTGTCTCAAGAGACACACACTCATACCACCACAACACTCAGTGTTTCACACACAGAGACATCGAATGGCACTGGCCCTTTACAAAACTCTTTCTATTAATGCCCCCCCCCATATACCCCTATGCACAGGTATAATCTTATTTTTCATTGCTGTCAGCACTCACACATTTAACTGTGAAAGACATTGCTCGCTCCACCAACTTGCAAATCATGATAACTGATCTCTGCCCTTTGAACCTTGTTACTTGGGTTGCCTGTGTCTGATGCACAGTGTGGTCAGCTGAAGCATGGGTAAGAACAGGATCTTCATGCATCACTTTTACTGTAGTATATCTGTTTTATTATGGACCAAAGCTAAGTGTAAACTGCTGCCTCTTTGCCAGTGCCATGTCACACTGTGCCCACCTCCATCTAGCAAGTTCATTCCCTGCTGCTGGCTTCCCCACTGACTCCTCATCTGGGTCAGCCTTCACTGCCTGTTGTGCTGGAGGTTGCTGCTCCTGCAACTGCCCCCCCAGTTGTAACTGACTGCTTAGTATGATACTGTGTAGCACTGCACATACTGAAAATACTCTGCATACATGTCAGGATCATACTGCAGGGCATCACTGTATTAATCCAGCCAAAGAAGAAGCATGCCTTCAGCAACCCAAACACGTGGAAAATTATGCTTATTTGCAATAGGGCATAGTTATGTCCTAGGTATGCTTCATTCTGTGGATTTCTGATAGGTATCATCAGCCAGAGTTCCAGGGTATATCTGGCATCAATAATAGGTTTTCCCTGTGGGGAAGACACAGCTTGTAAACCATTGGTACAGGTCACAGATGTGCTATATGTGGTACACATAACTACCTGAATGGTCTACAGATTCATCTAGATAATACCCTGTACACTACAGACCACCTTGCAGTTAATGGAGTGATACCCTTTGCAGTTCTGTACCTTCTTCCCAGTTCCCTAGGGGTGGCTTTTGTTACAATGTGGGTGCAGTCTATGTCCCCCAGTACGTCAGGAAGATGGGCTGTGTCAAATAAGTAACAAAAGTCCAGACTGGGAGTAAACAAACACAGCTCTCTTGATATTAAATAAAAGACAAAACTTTTATTCAGGTACAAACTAGTGAGCGCTTTCGTGGCTCCTGGCACTTCTTCAGACAATACAAACATTGCAAAAATCTCAATAAAAAGGGGTTGCCTCACCCACATTATTTCACAGCAACCAAAAAAAATAAAATAAAATAAAATAAAAGCATTAATTCTCACTTTCAGTACTATCAACTATATAACCATACAGAGAAGTGAGGGCAGCAAACTTCAGTCATAACATTTTTTATTTTCTCACGTATAAAACTACTGACATCAACCTTCTCACAGTTGTAATACTATAGTATACCAAAAGATGGAAGTCATATACTCCATACAGAAATGTATTCCAAAATTCCTAAGGCAAACACCTAACACTCACATGTCAGGCTAAAATTCAAAAAACAGCAAGCATTAAATTTCCCATCCTTTAAAATAACTAGAGGTACATCTATCAGTAAATAATATTGGCAGTACATCACAAAAAAGCTAAAATACTATAGGATAAATAGTTGGATATACACTAGTAATAGCATTTTTAATGTTTCAATGGCCTTTCAGCAAAGTAAGGTCTGAATGAATTAGTGTCTCTGAAACCTTACTTTGCTGAAAGGCCATTGAAACCCCTAGTTGTTTTAAAGGATAGGAAATGTAATGCTTGCTGTTTTTTTAATTTTAGCCTGACATGTGAGTGTTAGGTGTTTGACTTAGGAATTTTGGAATACATTTCTGTATGGAGTATATGACTGCCATCTTTTGGTATACTATAGTATTACAACTGTGAGAAAGTTGATGTTAGTAGTTTCATTTGTGAGAAAGTAAAAAATTTTATGACTGAAGTTTGCTGCCGTCACTTCTCTGTATGGTTATATAGTTAATACACAAAACAGTCCCAACAGCAACCAGGTATCTAAATAAATAGTATAATATTGATTCAGGTGCAAAAACAGAACAGAGGTATGGCTCCAGGCTTCTTCAAACAATTTTATTGCCAAAATACACAAGCGCTTCCACCATTAGGCTTCTTCAGGTGTATCAAGGAACACACTTACACCTGCATTTATACTAAAAGTCACATGATCACACACTAAAACTCATAAAGACATATAAAAATATATAAAAAAATTCTCTAAAACATAATACATAGACATGAATAACTATACATATTACTGTCTATATAACTATATATGCAACTTGCAAATACATATAAAAACAATATATATAGTTGTGTTATCTATGCAGTGGTCTGTTTTTCAAGATAGGTCTTAATGGTATATGGTTATTCAGATCATGTCCATCGTTTGCTCTCAGCCTCACTATCCAATTAGTTTCTAAATTCTCGGTTTGTATCTTGATATCACCACCCCTTATATTTTCAAAGCATCTACCTTTCACCCTAAATATAAAGGTATGCTGTACACTGGTCTCCTTAATGTGTTTAGCTAGGGCATTGAACATACTCCCCTTTTTTTATGTGATATATATGCTCTCTAATTCTATCCCTAAGTAACCTGTCTGTTTTCCCTACATAACATTTGCTACAAATCTTACAGGTAGCCAAATAAACCACATGGAAAGAATCACATTTAGCACTAATTCTAAAAGTGTATATTACACCTGTATCTGGATGTTGAAATGTTGTGCTTGTATCTATAAATCTACAAAACTGACATTTAGTACATGGCTTTGTGCCTGGACTGTCACTTTGCATAATATGATGTCTGGGGGTACATAATTGTCTTCTTAAAGATTTCCTGTTCTTAAAAGTAAATTGTGGATATATCCCTACCAACTTACTTGTTTATCAGAAGTTAATATATTCCAGTGTTTATTAATAACATCTGATTAGCATTTTATATTCCTAGAGTAACCAAAACACATCTAAAGAGGTTGCAAGGTTTTTGACTTTGTTTTCTGCATGCTACCATCTATCTGTTTAGAAAAATAAGGTTTAGCTCTACTGTGTCTTAAATTTCTAACCGATTGCAAACTTAAATTAATCAACTTCTGGTCATACCCTCTTTCTAATAATTCTATTTTCGTTTTATTAAGTTGTACAACAAAATCACCCTCTTTAGCATTTAATCTAGAAGCTCTATATGCTTGATTCTGTGCTACATTTCCAAAATGAATTGGGGATGCATACTATCTCTTCTAAGGAGTTTATTCACATGACATTCCTTCCTGAACATTTTAGTACTTAAATTACCATCCAGTTCTTGTGAAACTAAAACATCTATCCATTCCCTCTCTAGTTATTATTCCCCCCTTACCTGTTTTCTGTACCCTTACAGTCATTCCTGTTGCTAAAATCTCCTTTCTCAATGTTGATGTTGTTTTAGTTCTTAGAATACTTCTTCTACTTTATGTATATAATATTCTGTATGGTTGTTATTATTCTCCTTCAGGATCTGCATCCAAAATCCCATTTTCTCTTTAATTCTTGAACTTCCCCTCTGATTCAGCATCATCCCTTTCCATTTTAAATTATAACCTGCTTGTATTATGTATATGATCTTATGTAGCTGTAAAATATCCCTTCAAATTAACTTATCCCACTTAACTCTTGGCCTCTTCCCCTTCCAGATAAATTCTTTCAAATCTTTATTAATGACTGACAACTTTCCTGGTTGATAAAAATATGCTTGACCCTTATATAAAATTAAAGGGACTAAAAAACATTTTCACTGTTTGAATCTTACTATCCATATCCATAAACAAGAACTTCCAGTTTCTCAGTTTTTGCATTATCTTTTAAGTCCCTTCCCACATATCCTTACCTGCCATAACAGAAGGTTGTTTAACTTATGCTACTAAATATTTCATCTTATGTCCCCATGAATAGGGGTGTTGCTGAACCAATTCCTGTGTGAGTACATAACTTATGGCTAAAGCCTTTGTTTTATCTTCATTAAGTCTATATCTCAAAGACTTGAAATTCTCTCAGAATGATCCACAACACTGAGATTTCCTAGTAATTCTCAAATAATTTCCACTACCCATTCCTTAAATAACTCTCTTTCTAATGGGTAGGAAGGGATGCTCTAGTGTCTATTTTTAGTTCATTACTCTGTATTTTTTCTTGTTTTTATTGAAGCTTTCAATCAAATGCACATGTTCCAATGAGATATAATTTATATCCAGTTTAACAGTTATTGTACCTTGAGGAATAATATGTACATTCTGTCCAAGTTCTTACTACTGAACTGACAACTTCCATGTCAAGTATTTTCATAAATTTCTTCAGAAATCTACCGTCTTTTGTTATATTTCCCTTCTAGGATAATATTTTTATAACTGAATGTGTAAATATATTATGTATAGTATGTTAGCAATTGTTCTGAAGCTTTTCTCCCCGGGACTCCACTGAAAATGGACAGCTCTGTCCAGTCGGACCTTCCGGTAAACAAATGTAAAATAAAGTATTCCCTGCTGAAATCTGACTATTTATCTTTGAATTTTCATAAGCTCCACTGTTGTAGTTTTAGATGGAATAAGAATACATGCCACTGTAATCCTCCTCCCTTACCAGTACACTCTTAATATCACAAACCGCCCACTATTGCCTTTTTTTCCTCTTCTATCACTATTGGAGCTTCTCTAGGGATAGTATAATCACTCCCCTTTTCCTTTGTCCCAGTTATTATGTTGAATATCCATTCTGAAATCCTTCCTTTGTCAAATTCACATGCTCATTTCTTTCCAAATGTTTTTCCTGCAACATTGCTATTTGCACTTTGCATTTCTTAATATAATTCAATAATCTTTCCTTTTTGTCTATGCCTGTAAGGCCATTTGTATTTCAAGATAATATGGATAGCATAGCCATTATTATTAAAAGCTGGTGTTCCCACCTGTTATACATGTTAGGTTTTTTGAATGGGTATTTCCAACTTTTGTGTTACATGCATGCCCTAATGTTTGGCAGCCTGATCTTGTATGCAGTTGTTTCTTCTCATCTTCATTTGAACCTCTGTCACATTTTTCAAGACTTTTTGTTTTCATGAAAACTCTCAAACAAAAATGAAAAACATTTTCAAAATATCTGCATCCCCTAATAACTTAGAATAAACATACATAACTATGTGCATCTTCAAAAATGAAGTTTAATACTGCAGATGGAAACAATTGCCACATATCAAAAGCTGCACCCACAGACATTACCTAACATAAAATGAAAGTTACCAGTGTTAAAGCACATGGTACAGCCTGTGTTCCCACTTACACATATTGATGTCAGTTTTTTTTTATTATTTTTGCCTCCCCCCCAAATGTGAAAAGCAGCTTGTGTGCTTTCAGAAAACATTACATTTTAGCTCTAAGAAAAACAGTACTGGCTGCCTTTAAATAAAGCTACATTATACAATGTTTTATTAAATAAATTAAAGTAATTTTTCACTGAAGTGCTTGCTATTGTACCTTTAAATTTTATATTTCCCTCATTAAAGAATTCTCAGAACTCTTAAGAGCAATTGTTTTCACCTTCAGACAGCTCATCTTCATGTAAAAGTAGTAAGCAACAATTCTTTGTAAATTTCACTCAGAACAGAATGCACAGTGCCTTAGTAACAGACTTCTTGGCTCCCACTGAACATTTTCTGATGGAGAAAAAAACAAGGTAATATCTTTGCAGATTTAAGAAGTGTGGCATTTTCACAGCTTTCAACATTGCTAATTAAAAAAAATAAACAAAAAGCACTTGTTTATAGCTTAAGCCAAGAGCATAAATCTAGATACTTACCGTTGCAAAAATAAAAAAATATATATTAATTCTACATATGATATAATCAGCACACTTTCATACCCTAACTCAATCCCAGCAGCCCAGGATCACAGCATATTAACATTAAACTTGCTTTTGTCCAGTATTACTTCTCTTGTTATACTTCAAAGCCTATATTTCTTACAACTAAAAAAAAAATTTTCCTTTATTATCTTTAACACACACACACACCAGTTACTGAATAGACTCATCCACATTTAAAATACCCCTGACTACACATGGCTTTACTATATATAACATGACATTTATATCATGAAATGTTTTATACAAATACTAATAAGAACAAAATTCATTTTACTTAGAGCTTCTTTTTTATCTTTTACAGACCTTCTAAGCATTCATGGCATACAGTGGAGTATATGCTTTCCAGTCTATCCAGAAGTTTAACAAAGTCAACAAAGGTCCAGTATTTCTCAGCCACTTTTCTTGCAAAGCCATATTTCACAAAAGTGAATGATGCTTTATAGTCTCCCAATTGTTCATTAATTTCAGGGTTGCTAATCTTCTTCCTGTTCACTTCCATCTCCCAACACCAGACCCTGGTTCAAGTCCAAGACACTTCTGATTCTTTTAGTCAACTACTGTATTTTTTCTCTCAAGCATTTTCCTTTGGAACATTTGAAAAGGTTTCACTGGCAAAGTCTCTCTGAGTTTTATTGTCAGAAGAATGAGAAGCATAGTCCCCTTTTGTTTGCTGCCTCACTTTTTTATTGAATAAACTTTTTTATTTCCTCCTCAGCCTGTTCTGCAGCAAAGCATGTCTTTGATCCTCCATGAAAAAATACTCTGAAGACAGCTGGATGCAGCAGTTTGAATCTTACATCTGCCTCTTGACATTCCCTAATTGCTGGGATGAATTTATCTTCTGCCTGGTGCATAGTGTATAATCGTTTTCCACAAACACTCTGCTGTCTCCAGTTTTTAATACTTTTCCCCTTCTTTCAGAGTTTTGTCAGTATTAACTCTTTCTGCTGATATGATTGCACCTTTACTAATACAGGTCTTGCCTGCTTTCTCGTGGCTAGGTTTGGAGCATACACTTAATGAGCCCTTTCAATTAAATTGTACAGTGAAACACCAGCCCATTTGTTTATCTGTGCTTTCATAAATATACTTCAGTGCCTTTCTAACAGTTTCTCTGGTACAGATTAAAATCTCAGATTGCCTCTTGGTGGTATGTCTTTTAACTCTACCATTTTTTTAAATAGCTCTTCTTGAGAAATCCTATATTCATCCATTTTCTCCATTTCATCCTCTGACTTTTGCAGTTCTATCTGTTCATCTAAATAGTTAGTTAATCATTCTTCTGTTTTTCCAGCCTTTTATTTGTTTTGATTTACTCCTTCAATTTGTCATTTATTTTAACTGCTTTTGAGAACATTTGATTTATTTTTTCCTCTAAATTACTGGAAGACATATCTTGTACCAAAGCGGAAGCTTGAAATGCTTTTTGCTGAACAGCTGTAGGATTCTTCCCAGCTAGTGTTTTCTCTTAACCTGTTCTGGTTTATTTTCTTTCAAGTTCTCTAAACTTCTTCTTTTTTGGCATACAGGCAGTGTACTTAACTTACTAGCCAGTAAATTCATTTTACTCAAGCTGACAATATCACTAGCTCTTATTTTTCAGTTTCTTTTTTCACATTGGAAGTACTGAAATTAAGATGTTGATCACTGTGCAGCCATCTTGGCAGATCCTTCCAGAGAGTCTACTATTTTAAATTGTCTAGTCATCTGGCACTCTGCCCACCTCAGTTTCATTGTCATATTCCTTCTCTGTTAACCACTTGGAATTTATTTTTGTACCCTATAATAATCATTATTTTTTTGGCATTTCATTGGGCTATATGGAACTCCTCATATGGTAATGATTTCATTGAGGAGATGTACATTCATTATGTGCAAATATTATTTGTACACTTGCGTGTAATAAACACATTATGGAATATGCCTCAGAACCCTCAATGAAAGGTTGTGCAACTGTGCAAAGACCTCAGCTATTGAGAATGGGCAAGTAGAGACTTTGTAAAATCACTCTCTGGTTTTATGTCAGCAACTTTTTCAAGAACATCATTATGGTCACCACCCAACCCAATTCATGTGGAACAGTCCCAATTCTGGATGTTAAGTACTGCCTCCTACACCAAACAAAACTGGGACATTACATTTTGCAGTTTTGAAAATGTTCCTAAATATCAAGGCACTTTACTGCTCCATTTGCCACTGCGACATTGTGTGTTATTCTGTGATATGCTGTACAGCCAATAATTTACTATAACACATGAAATAAATATAATATCAATGCCAACCCAGCAGGGGTAAAGCATTAAATAAAGAGGTTTTCAACCTGATTTGAACAGTAAGTTAGAAAGGTAGTAATTTGGTGCAGAACTCAGTCAGTGGGTGGTTTGCAATGCCTTCACTTTTCTGGGGAATGTTGTGATGTAACTAAAATGGGCTGGTATGAATAAAATTTACAGAGCTTGACAGCTGCTTTTAGTGTGGATGCTGACTTTGACCAGTTGAACACTTGAACATATATTATTGCTGCTGAACTAAACATTTAGCACATCTTTGATGAAACCACAAGAGCAACAAAAATGCACTAGATAATAATGGACAGGATTCAATAAACCCTACATGGCTCACTAGAACCTGTGATGCACACATGGTAGCACACTGATGTGTATTCAGTAAGTGGCTCTACATAGTGTGCAAAGCCACCAAGCATGGTAAACATCAAGGCATGCTAATTATATCTGTAAACCAAGAAACAGATGAGTACAACAACAGAACAAGCCAGCAAAAAACACCACTTTTTGTCTTACAATGCCATAAGTCAATGAAGAAATCCTTTAAGAAACATCTTTTCTTTATTCATAGTAAATTCTAATTAAAAACAAGTGCTTTCAACCCATATACCCACAGGAATTCATCAGGATAAAGTAGAGAAAATCTATACTGCTATTAATGTACTGGATGAATTCATCTAGCCTAGCCTTGGAGTCCCTCCATATTAAAAAATATCATCCAAATACCTGTTGTAAAATTTATACAAGTTCTTAAATTCTCCATTAATTAGATAAGTCTTTTCCCAATGTACCATCACTATGTTCGCAAATAATGAACCACATTTAGATTCCATAGCCATCCCTTTTTTTGAAGGAAATGCTTCCCTTCAAAGTATAGATCACATCACAAAGATTACATCACTACCTCTCTTCAAACAAAATATTAAACTCCACTTCCAAAATCACTGGCTCTGCTCCTGTAGCAAACCTGATTAACCTGATTCCCAATACTTTAACTTTACTATAACTACCTCTTCTCTGACTCTACTTCTCCACTAGGCATTCTTCCCTTCCTCTCACACTGTCTACTAACTTGCTTCATTGCCTATTACTGTCCTAACTTAATACTTTTAATAATATAACTCCCTTTTATTTATTTTATTCTTTTCCTCTTATTCTTTACACTCTTTTCTTTACCTACTCCCTGTATCCATACCTTCATGTATCTCTGTCTTTCTGTATAAAATTTACATCTTTTTCCTAGTCTGTAACTGTGACAGGAAGTAATTAATTCATGCACCTTTAATCTTAAGACATATAGCTTCTTATTTTCTTGTAAATATGTATGATAGAAATTAATACTTGTAGTAACAATCTTAAATTGTTCAATTTGTTATTAATGTTTCATTAACATGCATACTAATATTTTTTTTGTCTCTATGTACTAATTCCTCTACTGAAAATGGAATTTTCTCCAGCTAGACTAGCCCGGTTAACAAATGTAAAATAAAAAATAAATAAAAATAAAAATAAATAAATATAAAATTATTTTTAATATAAGTTCAAGCATTTCCTCATATAAATTCATTTTTTTCTTGTAGAAACTCAGTGACCCACTGTATACCCAATTTGTGTGGTATAACAGTGTATAGATTTTTTTACATCAACCATAACTAATATATAATTTTTATCAAATTCCACATGGTTAATTTTATCTAAAAATTCCCAAGAATCCTTGCAAACCTCCTCTTCATCCTTCAATAGTCCTTTTAAATTGTTGTTCAGAAACTTAGCACAAACACTTGTAAATGACCCTCTCCCATCCACAATAGGCCTCATAGATGGATCACAAATATTCTTGTGGATCTTAGGGATCCCAAAAATAGTAGGTGTGATGGGAGAGGGTATGTTCAGATAATTAAATTCATCAATGGAAATTCTTCAATCTATAAACATATCCTAAATCTGAATTCTGATCTTTTTATATGCTTGGTTCAACTCATTTATAGTCACTAATGGGTATGTATCCCCTTCTAGAATTTCCAATATTTTATTATTATAATCCTTATTTATTCATAAGCACCATTCCACCTCCCTTATCCGGTTTCATAATCCAGAGACCCTGAATTTTCAGATGTTCCAGTTTTTTCATTTCACCCGGTCACATATTTAATGTATGGTGGATGTAAAAATCTACACACTGTTATATCACACAGATTGGTTATACAGTGGTTCACTGAGTTTCTACATGAAAAAAAGTATTATCAATGTGTAATTGATTTTCTTGATATCACACTGTACAGGGATTCTGAAAATCATATGTATGAATCAAGTATTTTTAGGAAAGCCACCTTCTCTAATGCTTATCTGCATTTTCATAGCCAGAATCCTGTTTGCCAAAAGCAGAAATTGATGAAGGGGCAATTCATTAGATTAAGCATATTGGTTTTGGATGAATTACAATTTCTTTGAGAGATTGATAAATTAAATGGTATGTTTAGAGACAGGGGGTATCCCCAAGAAATGTTGGATGAGGTGAACAAGTTTGTTTTGGAGCACAGATATTCCATATATTCCCCTATACTCAGACAGTCAGATCAGATTAATGGTGAAAAGGACAAAGAGGTAATTGACATTACTCCTTGCCTCAATGTTTATTCTCAGGCAATGGTCTTACCATATAGCAGGGATATTGATTCCCTCAAGGAGGTTATCAGTAACCATTGGACTACTGTATTTGGAAGCCTTGAGTTCACTAGTAAAAAGACGTTTTTGAATGAAATGGGGGTGGCTATGAAAAATATACAAAGAAATGGGGGATGAGGAAATGTGGATCATGTAAACAGTGTAGATTTATTTTGGAGGGGGGTGAGTTTCCAGGTACATGGTTTCCCAGTTTTGATTACTGTTAAGGGCAGGTTTGATTGTAATACTAAGGGGATGGTGTACATAGCTTTTTGTTCTTCAGGCCCTTTGAGGGTTCATGTTTATCAGCATTTATATGCTCTAAGCATGGCACACCACTTTAATGCTGTGTACAGACACACCCTGCAATGTAAAGCATTTAAAGCATTCTCCTTCATGGTTTTGGAGAATGTTGAACACCCTGAAATGGGTGGTGACTGGGAGACCTTAGTTGAAAAGAAGGAATTTTATTGGTAAACTTTGTTGAATGCCACTAGCCCCCCCCCCCCCAATGAATGTAATTGTCTGGGACAACTCACAAAGTTTAAGTGAGTTGGAAGATGAGATCTGCAAGTTGGATTTGGAAATAAAGAAGGATTTATTATTTGAATGTAAAATGGATGACTTCTGGGCAGTGTTGCAAAAAAGTTAATATGAGGCTACTGTTTTTAAAAGAAAACAAAAGAATATTGTTAGGGACATCAATGATTAAAAGCCAAATAAGGTTTACCCTAACCCCCTGGCAGTGGAGCACCTAACGGGAACAGTAGTACAACTTCTGATAACACTGCACCAGAAAATTATTCCACTAACGACAATTCCAGTGGCTCAAGGAGATCTAAAAGAATTGAAGAAAGGAGGGAGAGACACGGTAGTAACCCCCCTGTGCCAAATGTGAACCATCCAAAACAAGATTTTTCGAAAACCTGGCATCGCAGTGGATGGTCCCAAAAGTAGTATCCATGGAAGCAACTATCAACAGTGGTGAAGGTACTGTAACTATTTCTGGTTTTTGTGGTTGTAAAATTTATAACTTTTCCTCTTTCCCTATTACTGAAGCAATTAGTACCATGTTTCAAAATGGTTTTAAATTTGTGCCACAAAGGCAACCCAATATGGTTGACCTTTTAACTGAACTTAAACTGTGTAAAAGGAAGCTCAATTTAAATTGTATTTTGCCTCCTACAGGTGATGATGTCTGTGACTTGAATAGAACTAGTAGTTTCAATCCCCCACTTTTACCTAGTATCAATGTTTTTAACAATTATGTGAAAAAGTGAAAGAGAATGGTGCCACAAAAATAGGAAACCAAAATTTTACAATCTTAGTTATGCCAAAAGGAATTCTTTACATGTTTTGGTCAAAGCTAAGAATATACTTATTATGAACCCTGACAAAGGTGGGGGAGTTGTTACTATGGAAAAGCATTTATACTCCTCCAAGATGTTTGAGCAATTGCACAATGGGAAGTTTTTTTGTGGATGCTTCCCATAATGAAATTAACATTGCCTATCGTTCCATAGATTAACTTCTTGCAGATATTTTTGTGACCTATGATTTGCCTATGAGTCTGAGGGGAATATTTTGTGGTCAATAAACCAAGAATTCCAGGGATTTTTGGGATTCCCAAGATCCACAAATCGGTCACTGATCCATCTTTGAGACCCATTGTTGCATCAGGAGGGTCTAAAACTGAACCTTTAGTTAGATAAGTTGAAAGCACTCTTGGCATTTTCTGGAGGTCAGTTCTGGTATTCCTTATTCTGATGATCCAGTATTTGTTACCACTGATATTAAGGATTTTTTTTTTCTGTGATTCCACATGAGGAGGGCTTGGAGTTGTTCCACTAAGCCATGGTCAAGGCAACAAATTTAAGTAACACTGATGTTCAGTTGGTTTTGCGATGTATGGAATTGGCATTATTGAACAATTTTGTTTATTATGAGGGTGAACTCTTTAAGCAGAACAGGGGTGTTGCCATGGAGCATAGACATTCTAGATATTGCACTTTACTCAGACAGTCAGGTCAGATTAATGGTGAAAAGTGCAACAAGGTACTTGACGTTATTCCTTGCCTGAATGTTTATTCTCAGGCAATGGCCTTACGATATAGCAGGTGCAGTGTTTTTTTTTTATTATTATTTATTTATTTTAGTTTATTTAGTATGCTGTTTCGTGGTGGTTTTTGTTTAAAGACAAAAAGTGGTGTTTTTTGCTGGCTTGTTCTGCTGTCATACTCATCTGTTTCTTAGTTTACAGATGTTTACAACTCTTCTTAGTTTATGCTAATTACAATATTGTAAAGGGGCAATTTATTAAGGCAGCATATATGACTTTTTTATTTAATGAGTTTATTGAAGAATGTAATCATATAAAAAAATGTTTTTAGAGAGAGAGTATATACACTCTATTGGAAGACATAAAGATTGATATAATATCTGGATAGGATATTAAATATTTCCCTATTATTAGTTAACAAAAATGTGAGGTAGTTACACTTCCTTTTATGGAGCATAATAGGATTGACTCTTTTACAAAAGCATTATGCTTGGAATATAACCAAGAGGCTAGAGATATCAAAAGTATAGTGGAAAATATTGGAATACCTTCAAACAACTATCTACAACTTTAAAAGTATTTTCAGAACCCCTAAAATTTATATATACAAAAGAGAAATTTTTGAAATATTTGTAGGAGACCACAGGGGACAGTTGTAATTATAATAACCATAAGATATTAAAAACAGGAAGGCTTAAATGTGGTGAGTGTGAACAGTGCCCATATGTTAGTAATAAAAGAGATATAGTTTAAGCTGCTAGAACCAAGATGATTCAAGTAAAACAGTACTACAATTGTAATAGTTGTGTGGTGATATACATTACAATATGTGAAAAATGTGTATCTTTCTACACTAGTAGAACTGGAAGAGTTCTTAAGAAACATATATATATATGAACATACATACAATGTTATTAAGAACAAGGATACAAATGCTTTAGCAAGACATATTAGAATCTTCCAAAATAATTATTTTAAGTTCTCTGTTTTGAGCAAGTACACAAGGACCCCGGCGGTGTCAATGGGGAAAAAAATTAGAATGCAGAGAACTATTTGGGCAATTGGCCTTGGAAGCTAATAGAGAACCAGGGTTAAATGAAATGCTTTCAGTATTACCTGTTTTAAAAATGAGATCAGCAAAGTTATAAGCGTATGATGTATTTCAAAAAATTATTTATATTTCAATAATTTATATTTTTATCTTTTTATGTATTGTATGGTAATGGCTTTGTAAGGTATATTATTTTAAGATGTATGTGCTTTTAAAACCAAGATGTGATTGGTAATGATTAATGTTTCACTAATTAGAGATGTACTATAAATACCATTTATTTTATTAGGTTTATTTAGTTCTAATGCAGCCCTGAATGCTAACAGGATGAAAGTGCTTAACTTACAATGTGTTAATAAAGTCTCCAGTTTATATTTTAAATGGACCAGTGATTTGGCATTTATTACATTGTTCACAATATGAACTAGTCTCTTCATTTGTACCTGTGGAATATCTCCAGTGGCTGACTTTGATTTTTGAGTTACTAGTACTGAAATTGTTCTGCTACCACTTGTTTGTTGGATAATTACAGCATAAGCAGCTGAACTGTATGCTAATCATCCATTCCAAGATGGTGGAGCTGTTCAACAAGCTATAAAGCAATTGTGTGCACTTAGTGTAGGTTTTTGCCTTAAATTCCAAAACCTATTGGAATACAGCCATGGAAACTATACTACAGGAAAAGAATGTTAGTGGCAGCTGCTGCTCTTCTGCATGTGTATGCACAACATGCTCGAGTCTATGCTGCTGTTGCTTCTGTTTATAGACCAGGGCAAGATGGAGAAGGGTCTTTAGATCCTGTTTAGCTTTTCATGCTCTGCATGAGGTGGCAATAGTAGAGTACTACAGGGTGGATAGAGACACACTCCAGGAACTCTGCAACCTCTGTTGTCCTCAAATGACAGCAAGGGCAAACCAAGGGAAACCAATACATGTGGAGACCAAGGTATGTGTAGCACTCAGAATTTTAGCTAAAGGAACCTTCCAGAGACCAACAGGAGACATGTTACAGGCATCAGCATCCAATATCCTACATTAATTCCCAAATATTATGCTACATCATGCCAGTAACTAAATATATTTTCTCCCATATCTCCAAGGACAGATCTACAACTATGCAGACTTCCCTGAAGTCCCAGGTGCCATAAACTTCATGCACACTGAGATCAAATCACCACCTGGGGAAAAGAGAAGGGTGAACAAAAACAGAAAGAGCTTCCACTCCATTAACTGCCAGGTTGTGTGTAATGCTAAGGGAATCATCATGAATGTGTATGCTGGCAACACAGGCAGTTACCACGACTCCCATAATTGGCACAACTCACAGCTCTACCAGAGGTTTTTCAGGGGGGATATCCCACAAAGCCATTTACTGTGGGATGTAGGGTATGCACTCAAACCATGGCTGATGACACCCATCTGAAATGCATACATACCCATGGAGGAATGCTATAATGAGGCACATACTTAAACAATAAATATCATAGAACATGTGTTTGGGCTGCTGAAGTCAATGTTTTGGAGCCTAGATACATCTGTGCTATCATACACAGTATTACCCTGGACAACAGCTGCAACAAAGACACCAAGGCCCACACATGCAGGTGAGGACTCAAAGGGGAACCACCAGCTACTGTGGGTATAGGTAGACGTAGGCATGCAGAATACGCCCCCACCCTGGCCAAGAGAAAATAGCTAGCACACATGCTGACCACCTAAGAGGTGTAACTTTTATCCTAAGCACATACATACCTACAGTAAAGCTGATGCCAGGCAATGCTAATGATCTTTACTTACCCATGTAATGGCTGTGTACTGCTAGCATCAGACAGAGTCAGCCCCAAATTACAACAGTTGTAACTTTAGGACTATCAAGATAAGTGTTAAACTTGGAACAGGAAAATAAATGGGTAAGAACATGAATGAATGGCAGATAAGTGCATACTGGTACTTGAAAATGTACCAAAGGAAAATGTGTGTGAGTTGCCCAGCAATTCTATCAGTATGGGGCAGGAGTGACTTTTGTCAATAGATTTCTGCCATTTATCATCTAACATGCCTCATGCATCGAAAATGCACACAATAGAGAAAGCAGTCCAAAGTCTAATTATCCCTACATTCTTACAAGCGGAACAATAAGCCTCACTGATATATCAACGATTCCAAGGTTGCAATTACATCAGTAAAATGGCAGTGAGAAATCAATAAATGTTTTAAAATAGCATCAGCAATACATATACTAAGCACTCAGTTAGTTATGCACCCAGTGCATCAGAAAAAAATATATATGTATCCCTGAATCCAACAGATAGAAACAAGGTGATGGCACTGTTATCACCATTTGCACAGGGTGGGTTTTGTAGGGGGGGGGGGCAGGAAGCCAAGGCTGACACAAAAGTAGTGACTGCATGTGAGTAAGAAAGACAGACAGAAATGTAGCTAATTATAAAATGGCAACTGAGAAAAAATGCCCTGCAAGTCTCATGAATGCCTCAGGTACCTGTTATTTGTGCGAGTGTGTCTGTATGAGTATTCAGTGTGATATGTGTGTGTGTGCACGTGCATGCATGTGTGTGTGTGTGTGTGTGTGTGTGTGTGTGTGTGTGTGTGTGTGTGTGTGAGAGAGAGAGAGAGTGAGAGTGTCTGCATGAATACAGCCAAGCTGTGTGCTAGCTCTACATCCTGGCATGTTGGACAGGTGTGAGCCATGCATGATAGAGGTACCAATTTATAGTCATCACCCCCCAACCACTAGAACCGGCTGTGCCAGAAGTTGTACTGCCACATCCATGCCCATGGTCAGATGTGCTAGTGCTACATGAACATGAGCGATGTCTGCTGGACAAGATCTCCTCACAACTATGTCCAGGTCCACAACCCCTTGGCCTACAATGTTTAGGTGTGGACACCTCAACCACTGATGGAGCAGTGGAAGTAGTTCCACTATGGAAGTGGGATCAGGCACTGCCACACTGGCTAACAGCAGATGATGTTGTGGACCTATGGCCATTTGGATGTTGTCCCCCTCCCAGCAGACATTCCATCACAGACAATGCCTGTTCCATTGTGTCATTCATCTGATCCACTGAATCAGCTAGATGTTGGAGGCAGTCAAGCACATCAGCCTGTGCCACATCTAGAACCCTAAGCATGTCCTCAGAGGCCCTAGTGGAACATACCTGTGCTTCCATGATGGCCTTAAATAAACAAGTGGCATGTAATGGCACACTAGAATTAGTTATAGGGTGGACAACAGGCCTCCTCCGAGCACCATTACCAACTCACCTGTGTGGCACCTTGAAAGAGTCAACTAGCACTGAAGCTGCAGTAACCACACTACCCTGATCAAGTATGTCACCATCAACCTGTCCATTATCTGAGGGCTCAGTGGAATGGGTATGTGTAGGTTTACTGACTGTGTCTGAAGGAAATCCAGGGGATGTGTGCGTCACAACCTCAGTGTCAGATTCAACCTCTGCACCTCCCAGCTCTGCCTCCATTTGGTCACCACCATCATCAGAGCCTACCAATACTCCTAAATCAGATGGTAGGAGTCCTACACATCCACTTGTTAGAATCACCTGTGATAATAAGCAGCAAACACAAGAATGACATTATTACTACCCTAAATATTAAAACAATATAAGATGATAAAAAGTAACACTGTTCACACAGTGTCAGATGGTACAGCATTATACACACACTCATTACACATATAGATAATTATATATCTAAATAATGCTTAGCAATAAGCAAATAAACAGTTTCTTACCATGTGCAGTTGTCTCCACACTTTGCAGAGAGGATGGTCTTAGATGAAATGAAGCAAGAAAAGGAAGGCAATTAAGCATCACAATGGGAATAACACATGGGAACAGTGAATACACAATCACCTATATGTGCTGTAAGAAAATAGCTGAAACTGAAAGTTGGCTGAGATATCCACCCACATGTATGAGTACTGAGCAATTCTCCTGTATAACTCTTATTACTATTTATCAGTAGGTACGGATACAAAAAAAATGATCACAGGAATTATTAGTCAAATGATGTATTTTATTATACAAGCAATTATATATGTTGCCATATGTAAGCTTACCTGAAAGCTGCTCCTGGGACACAGTCGTCTTCCCAGCCACATCAGCACCAACATAAAGCATACCATGTGAAGTCTCCACTGAGATGTTCAGATCTCTGACAGTGGACAGAAACTCCTCATTTGATGTCAGTGGTGGATATGAATAAGTTCATTGACTGGACTTGTGGATGAAAGCGCAAATAAAGTCCTTTGGTTTCATAAGGTATTTTTGGCTTGTTTTCCTGTGAGCTTGTGCTACGGTATTTCTGTGTTTCGCAGTGGTGGCTCTGTAGCATGCAAACATAGAGTAGGCTCTACACCATTGTTAGTTGCTAATGACTTAAAACTGTGAATGATTAATGTGAGACAGAAGATAACACAACAGCAATTCAGACAACCTTCAATGCAGTGGGTGTGTCAGTGAGGATACACTTATGAAGTGTGGAACTAACTTCAGTGAACTTTTAAATGAAACAAAACACCATACCTTTATCATTTTTGTTCAGTAATAGCAAAACTCTCCTGTCTGTGCTGAAAACTGTTGTTCACTGTCATGTATTTTTATCACACATTTAAAAGAAAATGATACAAAATGCACTATAGACTGCATGTCTGAGATTACAGCAGAGATAAGGGAGGAATGAGCACAATACAAAGAGGAGACAGCTGCATCTGTGCAAACATATTCATAAATGCTTCTGTGATTAATCATTGCACCAAGAACATTATCCACACATGTACAACCAGCTGAGAATGTACAAGTGTACATCCGTTAATACTGTAGAGGAAATATGAATTGCTTGTTTGCACATGGTTTGATTACTGTTGCAAATCTGTGTCTGTGGCAAACACAGATACACTACCACTGTGTGTTTTGTTATTTCATTACTCTGGTAGTTCAAATCCGAAGCTGTGTAATTGTTTAATATTTGTTTAACTTTATTTTTTATTTTTTTTTTTATTCATTAATTTGTTTTTCTGTTTTTAACATTTGTGAGGTGGTCAGTAACTTAGATGATAATGACTGCAGAATTTACACCTATAATCTAAACGTGTGTAGCACAAGTTATAAATTTGTTGAGGTACACAACAGATAAGACAGGTAAACCATAGTCGAGTTCCACAGTTGGTATTTTCACTGAGGAAGGATTATACTGAATATTAACAGAAGGAGTATATATTCGCTATTGCCTGTTACATTTGCACATTGCTCACCTGTGCACATATACGGCTCACTGCTTAAGGAAAAATTGAAACAATTGTATTTATCTCACCTTCCTTTGTGCAAACAGGCTAAATAGCAATGTGTGGCCATCAGCACCCAGGACAGTAGTACTGAGTGTAAAACATGCACCTGCTGCCTAGCTTTCCCAGTGGAACCAGGTGTAAATTCATGTCCAGAACCAAGTTGAGCCAGGGCTCCAATCTAGCACACTACCCCTTTTTATTAAGGGTGTCCCACTGTAATTCTTTATAAAAATTATAATAACAATCATTATGTAGAGCAGGCTGACCGAGCATACACATTGTATCATATCTATTATATGTGCAACTTGTGTAGCATGACAATTATGATTCTGTAATTATAAATGTATTTTCAGACCTGGGATGGACTTCATAGTTCATGAATAGTTATCTATACACCTCCCGTACTACAAGTATAGCTGTAAAACAGAATGTACTTTGTGGTCAGAACCAGAACTCAAAAATCTAACTCGTAAGCAATACAAGTATATGAATTACCAGTATACTGTCACAATTTACTCCTTCATCACACATGAGAATGCATAAGCCAGGACCTTGTCATGTCACACACATACTTGGTTAACTGAAGTATAGCACCACTTACTCTTTAAGGTGTATATCAGTAATGACTATGTTTGCCAAATGGTTCTTGTATGGTAATATGGAAAAATACCTATGTAGAAATATATAAAATTTCTTTTTTTACATAGGTTTGAATCCCACATTATACAAATTACTTTTATCAGTGTGTAAGGCCCACAAAATATGTGTCAGTTCATAAAACTGATCCTCCCAAATTTAGGTCTTAAAATCCAATTCATTAAACATATCAGGTGTTGACCAGTGGACAAACTGTTGTCAGGTATAGCAGCACACATGCCATAAATTAATGTCAAATGTCACATTATCTTTCCTGTTTCATAAACTGCCTTCCTCTGTGTTTGGCAGTGTTACTCTCCATTTAACACTGCACACATGTGGTTGACATGGTTGTGCGGCTTTGTGCACAGGCCATAAACATGATATCAAGAATTGGCGGGAAAATGCTTTTACTGTTGTTAGAGGATTTGTGCAGATATGGCAGGAGCTGGGAAGGATGGTGACCAATTCAGGGCTCAAAGGTGGGGTGTGGAGGAGTCATAAATATTTGTTGCACTCCTCATAAATCACTACAGCCATGGGCTGCTGCAGGGGGACTACACCGGGTCTCAGCATAAGACTGAGACTTGGAACAGTTTAACCAAGGCTGTCTCTAGTGCGAGTGGTATACTACATACTGGGGAGCAATGCATGCACCATTATAATGACCTGAAATGGCGCAAGCAGGCACAACTCAACCAGTGCCTAGATGAATTTAGGACTGCTGACATCTCACAATTGTATAAATATACAGATAAAGCAACTTTAAACAATAAGGAAAGCTGTAGATAGCCAAGACTGGTATGTATAATGCTTTCATGTCTCTTTTTTTCTCCTTCTTTATTTTACAGCTACGGGTGGAAGAAATGTATGGACCAACTACTTTGGGCATCTACAGTGGTGTGCAATATCCTTAAGATAGGAGAATATGGATCAGATACTGCACAATGTGCAGGGCTAGGCACTAGGTGGTGTAAAA
>NC_056731.1:910005713-910013213 GCF_019279795.1 Protopterus annectens | reverse complement strand
TTAGTGGCACTGCACGAAGCATCGGAAACCATCCATGTGCAACTAACAGCGGGCAAAACTGCCTTTCAGTTTGTAGCCTGCTACAGAACACCCTCCCTACTACAGGAACCCCACTTGGCATTCCTGAGAACACTGGAGAATATGAAGGTCTCTCCAAACACTATGTTATTGGGTGACTTCAATTACCCAAACATTGACTGGGAAAACTACTCAAGCCCAAACACCCTTGGCCAATGGTTCCTTGAATTTATACCAATGAGGAATTGGCCACTGGTGTGGAACATTGGTCGCCCATATTAATGACCAGGCCTAGGATATTACTGCCCCAGGTGGGGGTGTGGATAAGCTGATCCAAGGCATTGTAATTTATGAATTCCAGAAAACGTTGAGCAAAGGAGTTTGTACGAGCAGTTTTCCCAATTAATGGTGGGGTAGCTGAAACTGCCCATTATTAGGGTGTTGGATTGCACCCTAATATTTTCCAGTGTATCAAAAAATGAGGAGTGGGAATCCTGGGGCATGGTGGGGGATCTGTAGCAAGCTACAATTTGGATTGCGGTCTTGCCCAAAGTTAGTTGCACTTGGATAATCTTGGATGCATTATGCTGAGCAACTAGCTTGGAGGTGTGGCTATCCTTAATGAATATGGACACTCCTCCACCTTTAGTGTTTCAGTCCAGGTTAGGTGGCCGAAAGGTGTGGTATGAATTATAGCCTGGTAATGCAGGGGTGCTCTCTGGAGCCTTGAACCAGGTCTCTGTCACTGCACAGATGTCTATGTTCTCCATTTTAAGGAGTGCCTCGAGTGAGTGCATTTTGAGGTTTAGACTTCTAGCATTGAGTAGCATTACCCTCAGATTTTGCTTGCTTGTACCTGTTATGGTGGTGAATTTGTCATTTGAACCTTGCCTAAAAAAGGCACTATAGGAGTGGCAAGAGCATTAGCCAGTATCCGGAATCCGAAGGGCGACAGGTGCAAGCCATCTCTGGCAAAGCATCGTGGTCTGTCAATCATATCATCCCAGGCAGACAGATACTGGATCCCCTTAGAATGACACCAGAAGCTTAGCCAATTGTTGAAGTCAATGCTTTTGTCCTTGTACTGTGGTATAATTCTGGGTGATGGCAGGATGTTACTCAGGGCTAGAGTCATACCTGCCTGGGTTACAACATCAGAGTGCTCCTTCATGTCTCTTTTGATGTAGTCCATGGAGGTATGTCTCAGGTCATTCACACCAACATGGACAATGACAGAGTCATATTTGAACTTGTTGTGGAGTGAACTGAGTGTGTGCATTATGTAGCGGATCTTGGCACCCGACAGGCAGCTGACAATAACTTTCTCCTTATTTAGCCTTGTGAGTGGAACATCAGTGTGCCTGACTATAGAGTCACCTATGACTAGTGTGTTGGATACATTGTTATGCCTTATGGACTGTGGTTGAGTAGCACACTGAGTTTGTGGGCTATCTGTCATTTGGGCTGTGTTGGGGGGTGGAGGTTGCTTGTATTTCTGCTTTGGAGGTCTCTGTTGCTTGAGGAGATTTTTATTGGGAGCCTCCACGAATGTAGGTGTGTGTTTTGTGTTTCTATGTATGTGCTTTGGTGGTGTAGGTTTTGAGGGACTATGTGATGAGCGTGGTGTGGTGCAAGTGTTTACCTTCTCCATTTGACTGTCTGGTCCAGTCTTGGGTGAAGACAGCTTTGCTTCCAGTTTGGCTATAAGCATCTTCTCACAGGTTGTAGTGTTGGGTGGTAGGAAGAGGGTTGTCTGTGTACATGAGGCAATTGCTGGGTTGCCTCAAGATGCCCAGATTCATCAGATAGACAGGAGAAAACACTGGGAGCTGACCCTTAGACATGCCTGGATAGGTGCTTATTTATTAAGTACTAAAAACTGTTTCTCTAGACAAGTGAGGAAAGTTCAGTGCTGTAGTAATTTGTAGCTTATTTAGTGCTTACAATGAATTCTGAGCAAGTGCTGAGCTGAAAGAAACAGATTTGAGTGCTAAAACTAAAAAAACTGGTTAGTTCTAAGGGAAAATTTGAACAGCAGACTTTATGGCGCCGAGAATAGTTTAACCATAGCTAAGCGGTGATGCATAAAGTGTATTTTTTTAATATAACAGTAGCATTTGAGCAAACTGATTTAAACCAATTAACCAATAAAAAGCTAAAAACTGAGCTCCGTTCCAGCAGTCTTTGATCAGACATAACTGCACACTCCTGTCCGGGATGGCTTGCACCTGTCACCCCTGGGCTTCCGGATATTGGCAAAGGCTCTTGCCACCCCCATAGTGCCTTTTTTAGGCAAGGCTCAAATGATAAACCTACCACCCTAGAAAACAAAAATGGAAAAAAACTAAGGGTAATACTGCTCAATGCCAGAAGTCTAAACCTCAAGATGCACGCCCTCGAAGCCCTCCTCAGTATGGAGAACATCGATGTCTGTGCTGTGACTGAAACCTGGTTCACGGCTCCTGAGAGCAACCCAGCACTATCAGGTTATACCTCATATCATGCGTTCCGGTCCCAAAATCTGGGCCGAACCACAAAAGGAGGGGGAGTATCCATATTCATAAAGGATACCCACATCTCCAGGTTAGTGGCAATGCACGAAGCATCGGAGACCATCCAGGTGCAATTAACCATAGGTAAAACTGCCCTACAGTTTGTAGCATGCTACAGACCACCCTCTCAAACTCAGGAAACCCACACAGCCTTCCTGAAGACACTGGAGAGTATGAATGTCTCTCCAAACACCATCATATTGGGTGACTTCAACTACCCAAACATAGACTGGGAACATTACTCAAGCCCCAACACCCTAGCCCAAAGGTTCCTGGAGTTCATAAACTCAAATGTTATGGAACAACTAGTCACCATTCCCACAAGAGGAGAAAATATACTAGACCTGATCATCACAAACATGGGGACAAAATGCTCCACACCGAAGTATATCCCTCATTGGTGAGATCAGACCATAAATTAATCTCACTGGAGATCCACATCCCCCCCCGACCCCCCACCAAAAAAAGCCACAGTGAAAAACTTCTCAAAAGCAAAATTCACACTTCTTAAGACTGGAGTGGTATTCTTCAAGGCCCCGAGCCAGTGGAAACCACAACCCACGCTGCTGAAACCCTTACAAATGCCTTCTACGAGTACCTCCAGGAATGTATGGATCAAGCAATCCCTAATAAAATCAAGACCCTTTCCACCAAAGGCAGGCGCCCGGTCTGGTGGACCCCAGCCATAAACAAACTCTACAACAAGAGGAGAAAGCTACTACATGACAGAGCAAAATCCCTAAAAGGGAAGGCATCTCTGATCAATACTAGCAAAAAACTACGATCACTCATAAAATCATCCAAGGCCAACTTTGAGACAAAAATCGCTAAAGACACAAAAGACAATCATAAGGCCTTCTTTAGCTATGTTAGAAACCTGGGTGGAAACTCCCAGAATTGCTCAGAATTTAGTCCAAAATGATACAAAAATCATTGAACCCATAGACATTGCCAACATACTGGCAGACAGGTTCAGTGCAAATTTCTCCCCTCCCTCCCCTCCAAAAGGAGAAATATCTATCCCACCAGAGTCTAGCCTCCCAAACATCTCAGATGCCCAGGTGAGAGCTGCTCTCTCTAAAGCAAAAAACACAGCATCAATGGGACCAGACGGTGTCCCCGGCTGTGTGCTACATGAACTCAATGAGGAACTAAACCCACACATAAGGCTGCTGTTTAATCTTAGCCTTACTACAGGATACGTACCCAAAGAATGGCGTACGGCAACTGTGGTCCCACTCCACAAAGGCGGTGCTTCTATGGACCCTGGAAATTACCGCCCCATAAGCTTGATGAGCCTTGTCTGCAAAGCTATGGAGAGGATCATAATGGAACTCATAAATAAAGACATTGGGGACCTACAGACACTGGATCCTACCCAATTTGGCTTTGTCAAGGGCAGATCCTGCCTCTTGAACTTGGTCGACTTTTTCGAAACAGTCACTAAGGCCATTGATGAGGGTAAGGCAGTTCACAAAGCCTACGTTGACCTAGCAAAAGCGTTCGACACAATACCTCACTCTGGCATCATAGAAAAGCTCACCAGCTTAGATGTAAACCCATATGTCACAAGATGGGTTGCAAACTGGCTCAAGGACAGAACCCACAGGGTGTGAGTTGCTGGTGCCATGTCAGACTCTAAGCCGGTCACGAGCGGTGTCCCACAGGGCTCAGTCCTGGGCCCCCTCTTGTTCGGCATTTATTTTTCTGAAGTGCAGGCAAACATAGGGGGATTGTGGCTGACAAAATTTGCAGATGACTGCAAACTGGGCGCCATAATTGACACTCCATCAGACACAGACATCCTCCAGAGAGGTCTCATAGAAATGGATTACTGGTGCCAGAGCCATGGCCTTAAGCTAAATGCCAAAAAATGTATAGTCATACCCTTTGGCAAAAATAAGGTAACCCCTAATTACCACATAGGTGGTAATCCGTTAAACACGGAAGAAATTATCAGGGACCTGGGGACCCAAGTTGACAGTAACCTCTCTTTTGACACTCACATTGCCAAAGTGGTTAGGAAGACCTTCTACATTGCCCACCTGATCATGAAGGGATTCACGTCCAGATCAGGAGAGGTCATTGTACCCCTGTACTCTTCACTTATCAGACCAATGATTGAGTACAATGCCTCATTCGGAATGTACCTTACCCGACACCTGCAGCAATTGGAAAGACCCCAAATAATTTCTCACCAAAAGGATAAAGGGGCTCAAACATATGTCATATGCTGCCTGACTGAAGAAACTCCAGCTCTATTCAGTCGCATGCCATCTGCTCAGAGGTGATCTGTGCCTGACATACAAGGCCATGTCCAACCCGGAATTAATGGACATGCTCCACTTCAAAAAATCCAAATCCACCAGAGCCACGAGAGCAAGAGACTTAAACCTCAACACGGATATAAATAGGACATGCTGGAGGGACAGATTCATCACCCAGAGACTCCTTACACTATGGAACAGAATCCCAGTCCATGTGAGGCAGAGCCCCTCACTGACTCTGTTCAAGAGAAATCTTGACGAGTGGATGGGAGATCGTGGGTTTACCCCGGGAATCATCTCTGTGTCACTGCTGGACAGAGGCACAGCAAACTAATGGGTATAGTATTCTCATCCTAAGGGGTGGTGAAAGCCACACACACTCTGGCTAGGCTTATAAATGCCCTAGGGCAGATAGCCTAGTATGAACCTATGAACCTATGAACTAGGGTGCAGGGGAACCTTCTCCAAAAAAACGATGGCCTGGATTAGTGCTCAAGTTATACAAACAAAGCTAGATTCAGCAAGTCTGAATCTAGTCTATGCTACAGCAAACAAGGCATACCAATTTCAGAAAGAAACAGTTAAAATAAGCAGGCACAATACGCTTTAACCAGAAACTCCCAGCTCAGAAGGGCAGAATATACCCTCTCCTCCTACAGGAGTGCAGACTACACCTTCTTAATGTAAAATAACTGGCCCGAAACCCAAGTGCTTAAACCAGAACTAATACACTTTTAGAATAACAAACAGTAAGGCTTCAATCAGCAACTCCCAACTTAGAAGGATGTAAGCTACCTGTCCTGCCACAACAGTGCAGACCACAAACCTTCTTAATGTAAAACAACTGGTCTGAAGCCCAAGTGCTTAAACCAAAAGGCTTAGAATAACAGTTACAATTTGATCAGGCCACTACCAAGCAGTAATAAATGCAGCAGAATAAATACAAGTGAGTACTTTTAAAATGAGGCAAAAGCAAAATAAAGTAGGAAGAAAGATAAATACAGTAAAAGGAGATTGATAAAGTGCATGTTTTTGTTAGCAAAGTGCAAGGAGAGAGGAAATAGGAGCAGAAGATATTTCAAGGATAAGAATCTAAGTGGGTTGGCCTTCTCAAGTGTTCTCTCTGTATTAAGTAGAGTGAACACTAGACTGGGAGGTGTCCCAGATCAAATTTACAGTAGGGGCAACGGCAAAGCCACCAACTATAATAACACCACAGGAATAGGGTGGGAGGGATGGAAAAACAGTTTCAAGACAGATGAGAAACAGAAAACAATGCCAGAAATATATATAAAATAATTCAGTCGGGCAATCAGTCAGGCAAAATTAAGACAATGCAGAACTCTGAAAGGTTAAAATGCCAAGAAATATACTTCTCAATCAGCGATATATTTCCAGATTGTTTGAGAATCACACTTCAGCCAGAACACCATGAGTTTCCAACAGTGTATGCAAGAATTTACAAACAGAAACTATATTTTAAATCAGCAAGCCTTGAAGCAATCAGACAACATAAAAGTTGTTAGACCAGTTATATAAACTCCACCACAGGAATGGGGGGAAGCAGTTTCAGGACAGATGAGACACAGAAAACAATACCAGAAAATATATAACATAATTCAGTCAGGCTATAAGCAAGGGCATGGCATTTGGGTCCAAGGAGGTCATTGTTCCTCTGTATTCAGCCCTTATCAGACTAATCATTGAGTACAACTCCTCATTCGGTATGTACCTGACCAAGCATGTGCAGCAAGTGGAACACCCAACACCCACAGAGGTTTCTCACAAAAAGAATACAGGGCATCAACAGCATGTCCTATGCAAATTGCCTCAAAGCCCTAGCTCTATATTCTGTATCCTATAGACTGTTGAGAGGCAATCTATGCCTGTCAAACAAGGCATCCCTGAATCCTGCTCTGGTCGACCTTTTGCATATCAGGAAAGCTAACTGCATCAAATCTATTTGATTTAGAGACTTAAATCTTGCTTGTGACATAAATAAGACATGTTGCGGGGACACGAGTCTCAGGGAATTTTTCTTCTTTGGAACATGCTTTTTATCCATGTCAAGCAGAGGTCTTCCCTAACATAACTTGGACCAGTGAATTTGAAATCAGAAATTCACTCCTAGTCTAGCATTAGCATCTCTAATAGAGAGAAGCAGCCTGTACATCATGTCCTAGTATACATATATCCCTTAAAATAATCTCTAAGGTACAAAACTTGTGGGATACATCTGGGATGCATGGCTAGCGTTATAAAGGCCCAGTGCTAGTTAGCCTAGTATACACATGAGTAGTCCCAGCAATTACGGCGTATTTTACTATGTACTTTTCCGATATCTTATTATAAAAAGTAATGAAATAAAATTGGTCTCTCAATTTCTTATTGAAAGAAAGCCAATGGAGAAAAATAAAGGTGAAGGGAAACAAGAAATCCAGCATTGATACCCAGAAAAGTTATGCCCATGCCAGACAATATTGTACATGTCCACAGATAATCAGTGGTATCAGTATTTATTCTGAATACATTTCACACTTACACTGCCCTTGAGTGCCAGGCTGAATACAAGCTACTGTGATACTTCAAACTGGAAAAGATGTACTCACACTGCCCATGACATATAAATGCTATCACAAAACATATGAACAGAGGCATACATG
>NC_056731.1:909975713-910000713 GCF_019279795.1 Protopterus annectens | reverse complement strand
AGTGTTAACCACATGGGAACAGGAAACCCTAGTCCACTTGCCACAATTCAACAAGGTCCATCTATACAAGCGTTATATCGACTGTATTTTTTTATGTGGGAAGGCTGGACACTTTCATCAACTGCCTGTCCAACAGTATCCCCTATCTGGATTTTGTTATCTCAGGCTGCGGTGCTAAAATAAACTTCCTGGACATCCAAATTACCATGGACACTAACACAGGACAGCTAGTCTCCAACGTGTATCGCAAGGACACCTACAGGAATAATTTCCTAGACTTTCGCAGCCAACATCCCTTCTTCATGAAGAAGAATGTGCTGTGGGGACAGTTTATCAGACTATCCCGTATCATTTCAGAGGACAGCACCTTTCACCTGGAAAGCAAATTCCTTGCTTACATGTTTGCAAGCAGACATTACCCCAAGCAACTTATCTACGAAGATGTTTTCACGGATGTTGCTATGCACAGGCATACCAAACACAAACCGATCCTAAAAAATGGCTTTACTCCTAAGTCCACTGCAAGCAATGAAACTTGCACAGATAGGAACTGCAGCTTCCCTCTACCAATCAGCAGGGACATGCGAGCCATCAAAAACATTATCAACAGCAACTGGAACATTATCAGGGCCAGCAACGAACTAAGAAAAATTCTGGGAGAAGAACCAAACTTCTCTTACAAAAGGACTACAACACTAAAAATGGCATTTGAGAAAGACAAACCACATTTTTTAATTAATCAGGTACCAAATGACGATGTCAAAGGCATGTTCACTTGTACTAAATGTGTTGTCTGCCCGCATATTCATACGGGCACTAGCTTCTGTTTTAGACACTGTAATCTGACCATTAAGTTTCTTAAACATTATGACTGCCACACCATGTTTGTAGTCTACGCAGGAACATGCAACTCCTGCCAATCCTTTTATGTAGGAAAACTATCAGAAAACTTTCTGACCGCATCAAAGAGCATTTAGCAGCCATAAGGAATAAAGATAATAGCAATGCTCTGGGCAGGCACAGCTCTATATGTGTAAACTTTACAGGTTTTAAATTCTTTATTTTAGAGCAAGTAGATCAATTTTATGGTGACTGTGAAACATTGTTGGAACTCAAAGAATTACGCTGGCAACTACTATTAAATGCAGAGACCACCCCAGGTCTCAATGAAAACTTAAATGTAAAGTGTGCTCTGAGATGGCTAGTGTAACTACCCCACAGAGACACACCATTAGATACTGTAAATTCAGCTGCAGCAGCTCAAGTTTCAGGAGTGAGTCATTCTAAATCCAGGAAGCTGTCATTGGTTAATAAGTATCTGCAGTGTGACAAAACTCATGCATACTAATTACTGCCTCTCTGTTATACTAATGCTTCTTTTAAAAAGTGTCAACTCTTTTACCCTAAGAGCAGTCATTAGCCAAAATATATCTGCAGTATTTTACATGTAGAAAAGTATTTAAGCACAAGTCTTGCACATTTGTAAATAGTTCTGATGAAGTTCTTTATACCAATAAAAGGAGGAAAGCGCTAAACTACAGTTCGGACTCAGTGTGACTTTTCTTCCTATCCACAGAAGTTTTTTATTTTTCATTAGTAAGTTTCTTCAGTTTAGGTTTACTTCGGTTATTTAGATTATATATATATATATATATATATATATATATATATATATATATATATATATATATATATATATATATATATATATATATATATATGTTCATAGGTAGGTACTTGGCATTTATAAGCCTAGCCAGAGTGTGTCGGGTTTCACCGCCCCACTGATTAATTAACTGAGCCAGTATAAAGCAAAGCCAATGAAGTGATCCCAGGGGAGTATTTTCTGTTACCCATCCACTCATCAAGGCTTCTCTTGAAGAGTGTTAGTGAGGGGCTCTGCCTAATGTAGTTAGGAATTTTGTTGCAAAGCATGGGGAATCTCTGTGACTGGAATCTATCCTTCCAGCATGTTCTATTTATTGTTGTGGCGAGGTTTGGCTCACTAGAGCACATGGCTCGCAGTGACTTGGATTTTTTAGGTGGAGCTTGTCAATCATTTCTGAGTTGGACATGCTTTGTAAGTCAGGCAGAGATCACCTCTGAGTAAGCGATATGCCTCTGAGTACAGCCGGAGTTTTTTCAGTCAGGCTGCTTAGGACAAATGTTTGAGGCCAGTAATCCTCTTGGTGAGGTGCTTTTGTGGTCTTTCAAGCTGTTGGAAGTGTCTTGTGAGGTACATCCGAAATGGGGCATTGTACATTATGATGGGTCTGATGAGTGACGAGTAGATGGGCACTATAACCTCTTTATTTCTAGATGGGAACCCCGTAGTTATTAGATGGGCCACATAGAAGGATTTCCTAGTTACTTTGGCTATATGATTGTCAAAGGAGAGATTACTATCTACCTGGGCCCCAGATCTCTTATTACCTCTTCTGTATTAGGGGGACTGCCGCCTATGTGGTAATTCGTGGGTGTTTTGTTTTTCCCAAACTGGATGACTATGCATTTTTTGGCATTTAGCTTGAGGCCATGACTTTGACACCAGGTGTCTGTCTCAGTAAGGCCTTTTTGGAGGACGTCCGTGTCAGCCAGAGAGTCAATTATGGCTCCCAGATTGCAGTCATCAGTGAACTTGATTAGCCATAGTCTTCCTGTGTTTGCCTGTACTTCTGAGAAATATATGCCGAACAGTAGGGGTCCCAGAACCGAGCCTTGCAAGACACCACTTCTGACTGGTTTAGGGTCAGATCTGGAGCCCGCTATTTTTACTGTGTTGAGTTCTGTCTGTAAGCCAGCTGGCAACCCATCTTGTGACGTAGGGGTTTATGTTCAGGCTGGTGAGTTTTTCTATAATACCCGAGTGAGGAATGGTGTCGAACGCCTTGGTGAGATCAAAGTAGTCTGTGTGAACCACCTTTCCCTCATCTATGGCCTTGGTAACTGTCTCGACGAAGTCAACCAGGTTTAGTAAGCATGATTTGCCCTTAACAAAGCTGAACTGGGTTGGGTCAAGTGTTTGGAGGTTCCCAATGTCTTTGCTAATGAGTTCCATGATGATGCACTCTATAGCCTTGCAGACCAGGCTAGTCAGGCTTATGGGGTGATAGTTACCAGGATCAGTTGTGGCCCCTCCTTTGTGGAGCAGAATAACCATTGCTGTGCGCCATTCAATATCAGTAGGTTCAGTATATTTTGTACTATTTTGCACTACCTCAGAGCATATCTGTGAGTTGCAACTTAGATTCTTGACATAGTTAAAGAAGGCTTTGTGGTTATCTATCAAATCCTTGGCTATTTTTCTTTCGAAGTTAGCCTTGGATGATTTGATGAGGGATCTTAGTTTCTTACTGATACTGATCAGGGATGTCTTTCCTTCTTGGGATTTGCATTTTTTCTGAACTAGTTTCCTCCTTTTGTTGTATAGCCTGTTTATGGCAGGGGTCCACCAGACTTGTTTCCTTCTCTTAGGAGAGTGAGTCTTGGTTTTGCTAGGGATGGCACGATCCATGCATTCTTGTAGGTGCTCATAGAGTGCAATTGTAAAGGATTCTGCATCTTGGGCAGTGTTATCCTTTAGCGTGGGGGCTTGTGAAACTTACCACTTTTGCCTTAAGTAAGGTGAAGTTTGCTTTAGAAAAGTTTTTCCCTGTTTTTTCCTTGGTTGGGGGTGCTGGTGGGGTGTGGACATCCAGGGTGATTAGTTTATGGTCTGATCTAACCAGTGACAGGTTGACCTCCGGTACGGAGCACCTGTCGCCCATGTTGGTGATGACCAGGGCCAATATGTTGTGGCCTCTGGTAGGGGAGTTTACCAGCTGATCCAGGGCATTTGAGTTGATAAATTCCAGGAAGCGCTGAGACTGGGAGTTTGTAATCAAGTAGTTTTCCAGTTAATGCTAGGGTAATTGAAATCTCCCAAGATCAGGGTGTTCGGTAGGACCTTCATGTTTTCCAGTGTCTACAGAAAGGCGGAGTGGTGGTCCTGGGTCATGGAGGGTGATCTGTAGCAGGCCACAATTTGCATTGCAGATTTGCCCGATGTTAGTTGTACATGGATGATCTCAGAGTTATCATGCTGCACCACTAACCTGGAGGTGTGGGTATCCTTGATGAATATGGATACACCCCCTTCTTTTGTGTTTCGGTCCGTGTTCTGTGGCTGAAATGTGTAGTATGAGTTGTAGCCCAGTAGTGCTGGAGTGCTCTCTGGAGCCTTGAACCAGGTTTCAGTTACTGCACAGATGTCAACGTTCTCCATACTTAGGAGTGCTTTGAGCGCATGCATTTTGAGATTTAAACTCCTGGTGTTGAGTAGCATAACCCTCATTTTTTTACATGCGATGTTTACGGAGGTGGGTTTGAATTTTGAATCTTGCCTAAAAAAGGCACTATGGGGGCAGCAAGAGCCTTGGCCAGTATTCGAAAGCCAAGGGGTGACAGGAGCAAGCCATCTCTTGTGAAGCAACATGGCTTGTTGAGCATGTCGTCCCAGGCTGACAGACACTGGATCCCCTTTGAATGACACCAGAAGCTTAGCCAATTGTTGAAATTGATCATTTTTTCTTCATACTGAGGTATCATTCTTGGAGAGGGCAAGATGCTACTCAGGGTCAGGGTCATACCCGCCTGGGCTACATGATCAGAGAGGTCTTCCATGTCTTTTTTCATGTAGACCAGGGAGGTACGGCTCAGGACATTCATACCAACATGAACAATGACAGAGTCATATTTGTACTTGTTCTGGAGTGACCTGAGTGCTTGTGTTATGTGGCGGATTCTGTCTCCCGACAGGCAGCTAACAGTAACCTTCACCTTGTCCAGCCTAGTGAGTGGGGCATCAGTGTGCCTGACTATTGAGTCACCTATTACTAGTGTGTTAGGTATGTTATTTTGCCTTAAGGGCTGTGATTGTGCGGCGCATTGATTTTGTGTTTTATGTGTTGTCTGGTTTGTGATGGGAGGTGTAGGTTTTGTGGGTGTCTGCTTTGGAGCTCTCTGATGCTTTTGCATGTTTTTATTTAGAGCCTCCGAGTATGATTTTGTGTATTTATGTGTATTTTTTGCCAGTGCTGGTTTAGTAGGTTTATGTGAGGCTGGAGGTGTGGTGCAACTGTTAACCTTCTCCTCATGACTGTCTGTTCCAGTCTTGGGTGGAGATACCTTAGCCTCCAGTTTGGCTGTATAATTGCATCTCTCACATATGTTAGTGTTTTGTGGTAGGAGGAGAGGGCTGTCTGTGTACATGAAGCAGTTGTAACATTGCCTCAGGATACCCATATTCACCAGCTGGACTGGAGAGTACACCTGAAGTTGCCCTTTGGTCATGCCTGAATAGTAGGGTGAGCTGCTTAGTCGCTTGGTTGGTGAGGGGTGGATAAAGAGCCTTGTCCTGCTGGGCAGTCAAGTGTCGGGGTATATTCATGCTTGCTATTAGGTCTTAGCAAGTGCTGGACTGTAGGATGCCTTTTGAGTGCTTAGGTTGAGAGTTAGACTAGTTTCAAGTGAAAAACTGAAGAGGAGACTTAGTGGAGCCAGGAATAATTTAACCCTAGCTAACTGGTGCTGCCCGGCGCACAAAACCGTGCAACACATTTTTTAAACTACTAACTTCTGGGCTGGAACCACTCCTCCAGGGACAGATGGCTGCTCAAAGTTCCCCTCTCTCACAGATGAACAGAGAAACTTCCCTTTATCCAAGTAAGGTATGGGTAACTCAGAAACTTGTAACACAGCCCTGAATTCAGCACTAGCCTAAAACTGAACTATACTAGCTTAGAAAGGCGGGAAACAAGAAATGTATTTATTTATTTTTTTAAAGATAAGGCAAAAACAGTAAAAACTACACTTAAAACAGCTTTAAACGACTACAAGTGATCAGAAAAAGGCTATTGCACTTTAGTGTGTAGCCTACAACAGTTAAACAATTTATTTAAACAAAAAAAAACATTTTAAAAGTGCAGGCAGTCAAATAAGTACAATATGTGAAAAAACAAGCTTTTAAATCACAATAAGTGATGGAAAATCAGTGTTTAGGTGGAAAACAGTTAAGTACAGCAAGAAAATACAGAAAACTGATACTCAATCACTCCAAAGTCTCTCTTTTAAGCTAGAAGGCTTATATCAGTTTAAAGCTTTCTAGTGCTTTCCAGTAGGTTAGTTACAGGAAAGATGGGAAACAAGCGCAGATATGGTCTTTTAAACCAGAAAGCTGAAAGAGATGGACAACTTCCCAAATGGTCAATAAACTACAATTCCTGGGCCAAGAACCACTCCTCTTGTGCTAGACAGGCTACCTAGTACTTACCACTCCCACTGATAAGCTAGAAGGCTGCACTCCAACACAAAGGCTTGGGGGGCTCAGAAGCTTACAAACAGTCCTGGATACAGCAAATCTGTACCTGGACTAGACTAGTTACGAGAAAGGTGGGGATCAAGCACAAACATGGGCTTTAAAACCAGAAAGTTGAGAGAGATGGAAAAAAAACTGCCCAAACGGCCAATAAACTACAATTTCTGGGTCAGAACCACTCCTCTTGCGGTAGATAGGCTACCTACTGCTTACCACTCCTACTGATAAGCTAGGGGCATCCCTCCAACACAGAAAGGCTTGCGGGGCACAGAAGCTTACCAACAGTCCTGGATACAGCAACTCTATATCTGGACTAGGCTAGTAACAGGAAAGGTGGGAAACAAGCGCAAGTGCGGCTTTTAAACCAGAAAGTTGAAAAAGATGGGGAAAAAATGCCCAAACTACCAGTAGCTACAATTTCTGGGCCAGGAACCACTCCTCTTGTGGTAGATAGGCTACCTAATGCTTACCACTCCCACTGATAAGCTAGAAGGCTTCCATCCAACACAGAAAGGCTTGGGGGGCTCAGAAGCTTACAAAGAGTCCTGGATACAGCAAATCTGTACCTGGACTAGACTAGTTACAGAAAAGGTGGGGAACAAGTGCAAACACAGGCTTTTAAGCCAGCAAGTTGAAAGAGATGGAAAACTGCCTAAACGGCCAATAAACTACAATGTATGGACCAAAACCCACTCTTCCCATGGTAGATAGGCTACCTGATGCTTAACACTCCCACTGATAAGTTACAAGGCTTCCCTCCAACACAGAAAGGCTTGGGGGAGGCTCAGAAGCTTACAAAGAGTCCTGGATACAGAAAATCTGTACCTGGACTAGACTAGTAACAGGAAAGGCAGGAAATAAGCACAAACACAGGCTTTTGAATCAGAAGGTTGAAAGAGATGGAAGAGCTTCCCAAACGGCCAATAAACTATACTTTCTGGGCCAGAAACCTCTCCTCCTGTGGTAGATAGGCTACCTAGTGCTTACCACTCCCACTGATAAGCTAGAAGGCTTTCCTCCAACACAGAAAGGCTTGGGGAGCTCAGGAGCTTACAAACAGTCCTGGATACAGCAAGTCTGTATCTGGACTAGATAAGTTACAGGAAAGGCAGGAAACAAGCTAGGAATTTTTTTTTTTTTTTACAGAAAAGCAGCTAAAACAGCAGTAAATGCAATTTAACTGCAGTGCAGGCTAGCACACATATATCAATATTACGGCAAACACAGTTTAATTAAATGCAATTAAATTAACAAATGACTAAAAAACAAGTGCAGAAGGCATTACATTAGAAGGCCACTAACAAGTAGTAATAAGTGCAGAGTAAGAACAACTGAACAGATAGCCTGCAGAACAGCAACTAAGACAATTACAGTAAGAGCAGCTGAATATATATATATATATATATATATATATATATATATATATATATATATATATATATATATATGGATTCACTTCATAACACTGAAACTTCATAATACTGAAAATGACAAAACTTCATAATACTGAAGACCAAAATACTGAAAGCTCAAAATACTGAATACTCAAAATACTGAAACTCAAAATACTGAAAACACATGTTATGCGTAAACTCAGCTTAAACAACATAAATCATAGCAATTTCTACCAAATATATGCAGGGGGCAAGCCCCCCTGCACTCCCCACACCCCCTGCTAATTATATATATCTACTCCAAGATTGCACTTGCTCTTGGTAATTATTTTAGGCAAGTGTAATAGTGTATTCAGATTTAGTGTGTTCAATTCCCATAAGTAGCAAATATATTCAGTTTATAAAAATATATTTTTAATTTTTATTCCTGCAAAATTGTCTTTAATGCCATGTTGTTAATTTACTCTGTATTATCTTTAAAACATATATGCAATATCTGCATATTGCAAGGATTACTTGTTACAATTCACAACTTTATTTTGGATTTGAAAAGCTGTATGGCTAATATAATTAATAAAAGTATATTTATTGTAATAAAGAATTTGAATGTGACGTAATGGTTTTAATCACCTGCTTTCTTTTTTTTTTTTTTGTCTCACCCCACCCCTTATCTCATTTTTAATATATATGTGTGTGTGTTTGATGTCATGTTTGTCTGCCAACAAACAAAATGATTTTCAGCACAGGGAATTAGGCCAGCCTCTGCGTCTCAGCCTGCCAACCCTGCTCTGGCTGCTGCGCCAACAACCAGCACATCAGGGATGCAATCTGGCAGTACTGCCTCTCCAGCCTCTGCACTGCTTTGCCCATCTACTTCAGGTAGCCTTGCCCTGACACCTGGCGCATTAGTACCCTCCAGGGGTATAGGTGAAGGTGGCGATTACATCACTTGCCGGGAGCTGCTAGAGATGGTATGTGAGGTACTAGAAACTGGCAATGGTGCCCACCTCAGCCATCTGGAGAAATTGCTCCTTAGAATGCAAAATGACCCCCCACTTCAAGCAATTCCACAGGGAGATGAGGAAGGGGACAGTGATGATAGTTCTGAGTGTGAGGACTAGATTCTCACTCTTCTCATGTTTGACAGGCATGTGCCTCCAAAGTCCACTACCTATACCCAATCATGGTGTCCCCCAAGTTTTTGTGTCCATTACCATCCCTGTGTTTGTCTTATTTGTCCTGTTTGTCTGCTACTAGATACCTTGATGATATGAGGTACTGCCATCTGTGCCAGGGAGAGTAGGGCAGTGCATGTGTAACATATGCCAGCATAGCTAGCCTGAGTTTTGTAAAGAATTTTATATCATTTGACTATCACACTGATTTGTTCAGATGCTTGTGTTAAAAATGTATTTATAAAATTGCTTGTTAAAAATGCATCAGCAGTGGGTCCTGCTGGACAGAAAAGAGGTATACATGTATGTCAGATAGTATTTTTATAGCTGATTAAATGTATATGTTTTAACAGAGAATTCTGGAAGGGAAGAGTTTAATCTCAGTCCAGCTAATTTTGAAAAATAGGTTGAAATTTAAATGGGTTGGTTTACACCATAAAGAGTTTATCTTACAAGTCTGATTGCAGCCAGAGACAAAAATGTGAAAACCAGGACTAGGAATCTTACTGTATTGTCCTTAGGGGTGAACTAATTGCTACTCTGGAAGGGTGGAAGATTTCAAAATTGTTTTATAGCTTTCCGATGCTGCAACGGATCTTAGCAAAGCTCTGTATGTGTGTATTTTACTGGAATCAGGTGATCAGATGTGATGTCATTCTAGAACCAGCACTACATTTTTTTTAGATATTAGTGAGAGATATTCTGGAATTCTCACAGCAGCACTTTGGAACCTGACAGGAGCGCTCTCTCATAGGTATCTCACAAAACCATACACCTCATCTTGCCTTGCTGTAGTAAGTAACTAATCACACTTCATCTTGCCTTGCTTTAGTAAGTAACCAGGGAATAGTAATTTTTTAGATCAGTCAGGAAAATATAGTGAGATTAGTTAAGTATTGTTTTCTGCATCTGTATGAATCTATTCAACTGTGTTTTTTTTTTTTGTATCAACTTTGGCTGAACCTCTGGTGTTTACTGTAACTAGATAATCATTATTTTCATGTTTTCTGTTTTATTATTTATTATTAAATATTTCTGTACCTTTCATTGTGGCTGGTCTTTTACAGAATAATTTTAACATCTTAAGAACACTCTTATTTTACTTATTTTAATAATACTGTGGCTGTCCCTGAAAGCCTTGCTTCAGTTAGTATTAATTTTATTCAGTATAACTGGATACCCTTGAAAGAGCCTTAGAATAGCTGACTGGTGGCAGTATACTTACTTTATAGTCTGGGTAGAGGGGGCACAGCTGGTAAATCTGTGAAAGCCTTTTCCCAGGTGTGTGTGTGCATGCCTGCATATGTGTGTGTGTGTGAAAATCAAATATCAAAATGTGTGTCAGCTACTTGGAACAGGGACACAGAGCTCCAAATTAGTCAGTGTGGAGTCTTGTTTGGGGCCTGGAGAGAGACAGAGAGTCCAGCCCCAGGTCTGGAGGGTGCCCCTATGTGCTCTTAAGAGAAATTGTGCTTGGTGCAGAGAGATGCATCTGAAAATACTGTGTGAATTCATTTCTGCTTCTAGTGGCCGTCCCTCATCATTATCAGTGTTGAGAATTGAGGCTCTTTGATTACTGGCCCAGAGTAGACACTGTCACAGTGTCCCCCAACTTTTTGTGTCCATCACCATCCCTGTGTCTGTCTTGTTTGTCCTATTTGTCTGCACCTGCTTCCTCACCTTCCCTACCTACCTGATCCTGACATTCTTATGTCCCTTCTCCAACATTCCTCTCTTTTAGAAATCCTAACAGAAAAATAAATATATATTATATGTCCCATACATTGCTCTCCACTTTGCATATGTGTCTTCCTGACACATTTGATTTGGTCCAACTGGCTATCCAGCATTATTGCATTGTTGTCACCCACCTGTGTTGTGGTGATAGTCCAAATTCATCCAATGTTCTATCCATGTTCACATTACAGTGTTAAATAAGTAGACAAGTATGTTTTTTGATAATTCCCTCCTGCAAATTCTTCTGCTTTGTTCTTTCCCCTGCTTATCTCCCATTTTTACACCTTTAATCTGCTCAAAAGGTAGAATCACACACACCACATACATGCCCAGAACAGTCCCTATTAAAGCCTTCACTTTTTGTTCACTGTATTTGCGTGGAGTTTGGCATTGTGCACCAATGCCAAGTGGAGATGAATGGCTGTTCACATCCTGTGGTAAAACCTGGTAAGTTTTTGCCATCAGATGCACTAGTCTGGCTCTCTCTAAACAGTACTTTTTAAACTTGCTGCACTAGAGGAACACAGAGTTAAACCAGAGTAAAGACAGTACTTTAAAACATTTACACTGACAGTTCTTTACATTGCTGAATATAACAAAATGCAAATTCCTACGTGGAGTGTTGACATAAATCACTTGACTGAAGATTTTGTGACAATATCTTCATGGATTTGATTCCAGATACATCTCTCATTATCTCTTAGTGTGATGATATATGTGTGTGATGTACTTAATCACCCACATATTAAAATTTGCCAAAGTTATGCATTTTCAAGGAGATATATTGATTACTACCCAAAATGAGTATCTCAAGTGACATCCATCTCCACTACTATCACACATTTAGCTAATTTATTTCTGCTTGTCATGAGCCTGTTGTCCTCTCCTAAGTCTCATCTCCCCTTATGTCATTCACTTCATGCTACACAGCATGTAATGCTAATAATGACAACGGACCAAAAAAATGACCATTAATGTACCATTAGCAAAACACTGCTAGGTGTATGTTCATCTCTCCTTATGTTCATCCCATCACTCCACCTCCTGTTTACATGTGTGTATCAATTAGGTTGATGGGCCGTGTCTGCAGACTAACTTGACTGTGCTGTGAGCTTCTGTCTGCCTGGCTTAGACACTTGATATTACAAGACCTTGGGTTCATCTAAAACCATCTGTGCACGTACAAAGCTGATATAAGTATTTTTCTGCACTTGCTCTCTCAGTGCTATGTAACACTTCTGTGCTGTATTTATTGATTTGGTTGAATTTATTACTGTTTCACCCTATACTTATTAAAGAAATACCATATGCTTGTTACTGTACTGCTCGTAGTTCATTTTAACAGTATTTTGAAATTTCCTAATCTCATCTGATACTGCAAAAGTTCTTATAGGCCCATAGGTGTATACTAGGCTAATGGCCCTGGAGCCTTTCCAATCCTAGGCCATAAGATTACACTGCCATCATGCCACCTAACCTTAGTTACCAGTGCCTCTGTTGAGTAGAGCCACTGGAGTGATCCCCAGGGTGAATTTTCTATTTCCCATCCACTCATCAAGATTTGTCTTGAAGAGGGCCAGTGAGGTGCTCTGTTTGACATGTATGGGAAGTCTATTCCATGGCATTGGCGGTCTCTGGGTTATGAACCTGTCCCTCCAACTTGTTCTGTTGATTGTGGTAATGAGGTTGAGGTCTCTGGAGTGTGTGGTGGGGAGGGATTGGGATTTCTTTAGATGTAGCATTTCTAACACAGCTGGGTCAGACATGGCTTTGTAAGTCAAGCAGAGATCCTCTAAGTAGGCGATATGAAAAGGAGAATAGTTAGAGTTTTTTGAGTCTGCCCATACAGGACAAGTGTTTATGGCCTAGGATCCTCTTTGTGAGCTACTTTTGCGGCCTCTCCAGTTATTGCAGGTGTCTAGTGAGGTGCATGCCAAATGGGGCATTGTACTCGATGACTGGCCTAATTAGGGAAGAGTAGAGGAAAACAATGACCTCTTTCTTCCTGGATGCAAAACCATTAGTAATGAGATGTGCCACAGAGAAGGACTTTCTGACCAAAGTGGCAATGTGGTGGTCAAAAGAGAGGTTGCTGTCAACCTGTGTTCCCAGATCTCTTATAACGCCTTCTGTGTTCTGTGGACTACCATAGATTTGGTTATTCATGGGAGCCGGGTTTTTCCCAAAAGGGATGATGACACATTTTTTTGGCATTGAGCTTAAGGCCATGGTTCTGACACCAGTCGTTGGTCTCAGTGAGGCCATTCTGTAGGATGTCAGCATCACTTGGGGAGTTAATAATAGCTCCCAACTTGCAATCCTCTGCAAACTTTGTCCCTTCATGTTAGCCTGGACTTTAGAGAGGTAGATACCAAACAGGAGAGGACCCAGGACCGAACCCTGTGGGACTCCACTCATGACTGGTCAGCAGTCTGACTTGGAGTCAGCTACTTTCACACTGTGGGTTCTATCTGTGAGACAGTTTGCAACCCACCTAGTGATATAGGGGTTGATGTCTAGATTAGTGAGCTTTTCTATGATTCCTGAGTGGGGAATGGTATCAAAGGCCTTGGCCAGATCAAGGTAGGCTGCATGAACCATCTTGCCTTCATCCACAGCTCTGGTGACTGACTCAAAGAAGTCGACTAGGTTGAGCAGGCATGATCTACCCTTCACAAAACCAAACTGTGTGGGATCCAGTGTTGGGAGATTTCCTATATCCTTGTTTATTAGGTCCATGATGATGCGTTCCATAGCTTTGCATATCAGATTCATCAGGCTAATGGGGTGATAGATCTCAGGGTCTGTAGTCACTCCTCCTTTGTGGAGGGGGATGTCTGTAGGAGTGCACCACTCGGTAGGGACAAAGCGTGAGGTGAGGCTGTGACTGAACAGGGCACACAGGTGAGGTGCCAGTTCACTCTGTAGTTCATGTAGAACACAGCCAGGGATATTGTCAGGTCCCATAGAAGCTGTATTGTTGGCCTTGGACAGTCTTCTGATTTTACCAAAGTTCTCCTGAGTTTTCCATAATATTTCTAAGTTTTGCAAAGTTTTTCCAAGTTTATATAAGTTCTGCTATATTTTCATACATTTTTCTGTATTTGGGAACTTTTCTAAGGGTTTTTGTACTTATTTTCAATGATACCTGATGCTGCAGGAGTTCTGCCTTTTGTTGTAAAGCATTTGTTACTGCACTTAAGCTCAAAATCATTTTTTTACATTGAGTTTTTTCTGTATTCTGGTGGGAGCAAAAGGCTGATTCATCCCATTCATGTTGGGAACTGCTGGTGGAAGGCTTATTGTGTGTTTATCTGACTGGCCTGAGGACTTAACTGTATAAAAGGCTTTTATCCTACTGGTGTAAAATCTTTACAGTTTTGTGAGACATTTTTCATTTATTCAGAGCTTTATCCTGCTTATATTTCTGTATTTGGGAACATTTATCAGGGTTGTAAACTCATTTCCAAAAATTCTTGATACTACAGGAGTTCTGTCTTTTGTTATAAAGCATTTGTTACTATGCTTGAGGTTAAATCCAATCTGTTTTACATTAAGAAGGTTGCTTTCTGCACTCTGGTGGGAGCAGAGGGCTGATTCAACCCATCTGAGTTGGGAGCTGCTGGTGGAAGGCTTACTGTATGTTTATTTGAGTGGCATGAGGGCTTAACCGTGTAAAAGACTTTTATCCTGCTGATGTAAAAGCTTTACAGTTTTTGAGACAGTGCTCATTTATTCAGAGCTTCCATATGACTGGCTTGGACACCTGTTACTACAACACCTTGGTTTTATCTAAAACCATCTGTGGACCTACAAAGCTGATATAATTGTTTTGCGCTTGCTCTCTCAGAGCTGTTTAACAGTTTTGTGCTGCATTTATTGATTTTAGTTGAATTTCTTACTTTGTCAGCCTGCACTTGTTAAAGAAATGCCTTTTGTTTGTTACTGTACTGCTCTTAGTTTTAACAGTATTCTGCTATTTCCTAATGTCCTCCAATACTGCTGCTATGAGTTTGCTAATGTTCTCCTGAGTTTACCATAATATTTCTAAAGTTTTGCAAAGTTTTTCTGTGTTTGTAAAACTGCTCCTATTTTGCATACTCTTTTCTGTATTTGTGAACTTTTCTCACAGTTTGTGAACTTATTTACAAGGATTTCTGATACTGCAGAACTTCTGCCTTTTGCTCTCAAGCATTTGTTTCTACAATTGAGCTCCAAACCAATTTGTTTTACATTAAGAGTGGGTTTTTGTACTTTGGTGTGAAAATAGGTATTATTCAACTCATCCAAGTTGGGAAATGCTGGTAGAAGGATTATTGTGTGTTTATCAGATCGGCCTGAAGGCTTAACTGTGTAAAAGTCTTTTATTCTGCTAGTATAAAAGTCTTAAATTTTGTGAGACTGTGTTCATTTATTCAAAGCTTCCCATTGCCTGAATTGGACACCTGTGACTATAAGACCTTGGGTTCATCTAAAACCATCTGCGGACGTACAAAGCAGATATAAGTATTATTTGTTTTGCACTTGCTCTGTCTCAGTGCTATTTAACAGTTCTGTGCTATATTTCATGATTTTGTTGAATTTTCAATGTTTTCAGCCTGCACCTGTTAAAGAAATGCCATCTGTCTTTTACTGTACTGCTGTTAGTTCATTTTAACAGTATTATGATATTTTCTAACCTCTTCAGATACTGCAAAAGCAATTCTGAGTTTGCCAAAATATTTCTTAAGTTTTGCAAAATTTTTTCTGTGTTTGTAGAAATTCTCCTATGTTTCCATACATTTTTCTGTATTTGGGAACTGTTTTCAGGGTCTGCAAACTTTCTTTCAAAAAGGCCACTGATATAGGACTTTTGCCTTCAGCTGTAAAGCACTTCTTACTGCACTTGAGCTCAAAACCAGTTTGTTTTAGATTAAGAGTTTTTATTCTGCACTCTAGTGGGAGCAGAGGGCTGATTCAACCCATCCAAGTTGGGAACTGCTGGTAGAAGGCTTACTGTGTGTTTATTTGACTGACCTGAGGGTTTAACTGTGTAAAAGTCTTTCATTCTACTGGTATAAAAGCCTTAGATATGAGTGTCATGCAGATGCAGTTACCCATACATTGTATAGTAAGCAAACTTCTTTGGGTTTAAAATTCTCTATAAGAAATCTTCTCCATAGTCTCCCACTGTTCATAGCTACTTGGTCTGTGCAGAGGGCAGCACCACTGCAGGTCATGTAATAGTATACTACTACACACTGTCACTTAGACATTTAAGTGACTCTCCTCCTCTGGATAGGTGCTTCTCTGTCATCTCCATTTCTGACCTGGTGGTTATGGCCATCTTCAGGCAGTGTAGTAACTGCCTTAATTTCACTGACAACCATTTAATTTTAGAATAGACAAAACTCAGTGTGTGAGAGATGTAGCTACACAATGTAATTGGAGGCAAAGCTCTCACATACACACACTAAAAATGCAAACCAGATTGTCAACGTTACACCCAAAACATTCACTACCAACACTAAGGAACAAACGCATAGACCCACATATGAGTAGGTACTCACCTGTAATGTACCCAAACCTCCACGACCTCTTAAAAGCAACTCTCAGTGGCCATACGCACACTCAAAAAAGACAGCACCTCACACAACACATAACTCTGAAAATCATAGTATCCCCACTTCCAAACCCATAAGGCAACTCACCACACAAGCAAACATTCTAGTTACTGGGGATTCCATTGTAAGACATATTGATGTCCCCTTTACCAGGCTAAACAAGGAAACAATCACAGTGAGCTGTCTGTTTGAAGCCAGGATTCACCAGATCACTCATGTACTTAGGTCTTTAAACCGCAGGTACCAGTATGACACAGTCATAATCCATGTAGGCATAAACAACCTAAGATGTACCTCACCGAATTACATGAAGAGAGACATGATGGAGCTCTCTGAAGATGTGTCCCAGGTGAGTATGAATTTAGCCTTGAGTAGCATCCCACCTTCCAATGATGTCACAGTACCAGCAAAAAATGACTGATTTCAACAACTGGCTTTGTTTCTGGTGTCACAACAAGGGTATTCAATATATGTCAGCTTGGGGAGACATGACTGACAAATCACAATGCTTTGCCAGAGATGGTTCTCACTTGTCACCATTTGGTTTCTAGATATTGGCAAAACTTTATTTATCCCCATAGTGCCCCTTTTAGGCCATGCCAAGTTTTTTAAACCCTCCAACATAACAAAAATCACTCACAACTACCTAAAGGTACTGCTGCTCAAAGCTAGAAGTTTGAATAAAAAAATGTACTACCCAGGGGCACTCCTCAGCCTGGAACATGCACAAATACTTTATGTGCAGTCACGGAAATATGGTTCAGAACCTTGGAAAGCACCTCGGCTATCAAACGCTACAATGCCTTTCACACATTTTGATCTCCCTCAGCTTAAGATAACACAAAGGGAGGAGGTGTCTCAGTGTTCATAAAGGACAAGTATACTGCTAGACTGGTCGAATAAAATTACTCGCTTGAGCTGCTCCATGCCAACTAACCATAGGTGCAACTCCCTATCATATCCTTGCTAGTTACAGATCCCCTAACATGAGTATGGAAAACCACACCTCCTACCTAAACCTACTGGAATCTTTTAACATTCAGGCTAACACCATGGTTATGGGTGACTTAACTACCCTTCCATAAAATGGGAAACTTATATAACCCATAATTCACTTGTTCAGAGGTTTTTGGACTTCGTCAACACAAACACCCTACAGCAAGTACTTAGTTTCCCAGCTTGAGGTACAACTATACTAGACCTGGTACTCATGAACATGGGGGCATGTTGCTCCATCCCATGCGTAAACTCCTCCCTGGTAAGATCTGACCAGAAAATTATCTCCTTTAGTATTAAAACTAATATAGAACCCCCACCAAACTCCAAACCTGTTAAGAACTTTGCTGCCCTTCCTAAACAGGATGATATTGAGGCCTACTCTGAGCTGTACACAAAAGCACTGTACATCCGCATTCATTGCTGCATAGAGGAGGCAATACCTGCCTGAGTCAAACCTATGATTATTGGCAAAAATACACCACCTTAGTGGATCCCTAGCAAAAATAGGCTGTTCAACAAAAAGGAAAAAATCCTCTCCAAAACAAAGAAGGAACAGACAAAACAAAGCAAAATGACATTTGCTTGTCTAAACAAATGAATTAGAGAACTGGTCAAATCTGCCAAAGCAAACTTTGAGGCAAACATAGCCTTCCAGATGGAAGATAACCATGAGCTTTTTTTTTTAATTATGTTCGTAACTTCAGGAGAAATGCTCAGCATTGTGCCGAGCTAATCATGAGTAGCAACACTTACACCCGGCCTGAAACTATAGCAAACCTGATGGCCAAGTTCAGTTCAAACTCCCCCCCATTATCTCCTACCACACCCAAGGAAATACCCACAACCATCCCGTATCATTATTATGGGGAAATAGGTCCTTACTGTGCTCACTAAAGCCAAAAGCACATACTCCATGGGTTCTGACAACATTTCAGGATGCTTCTTAAATAGCTTAAAACAGAGTCTATCAGGGCTACCAGAAACCCTCTTTAATCACAGCCTCTGGACATGATCTGCCCCAGAGGAATGGAGGACTGCAACAGTCGTTCTTCTGCCTATCAAATGACCCAGGGAACTGTATACCTACACAGGCTTAGTTTGCAAATCTGACCTCAGTCAACTGCTGTGTGTGTGTGGTTGACGGTATATTACATTTACTATATGATATTTTGAATCTCTTTTCATTTGACTCCTATTGAAGAGAACCTTTAACACAGTCCCATGAATCCAACGTCACCTTTTTCCCTCTGTCCACATAACATCTTTCCTCCAGAACACTGAAGGATGTCATCATCTTAAAGATGAGTGCACACATCATGAAGCACAGCCCTTCCATGACGCTCTGCAAGCCATCTGCATACCACGGGATGTGTGATTGCAAATTCTGTCATGGGGTGGTGCACATGTCATGTATGGACAGAGGCAGTTTGTAATATAATCAAACGCATACATATATATGCATGTACCCCTTCTATCTTCCATCATACAAATATAGAGATTTTGGTTTAAAAGCCATAGCCCTTCCCCATATTCAATAGCTAATTGCTAATCTAAACTTCCAGTTACACTGCCAAACAGAATATTTAATGTCTGTTTGGTCATTATACATTTTCTAAGCAGTTCAAAGCAAATCTAGGTAAAATGTTTTACTGATTCCTGTCTAGTTTTACTGGGGGATTACTGCTAGCAGACATTGTCAGGAGTAATTTTTCTGTGCTCGATGCTACTATTTGAGTAAGGGGTCATGTTCTTATTATTAATGAAGTACTCCTGTAAAGGTTGCTTTTTAAAGACTTCCATTTAAGTATAGGTTTGATGCAACAAAATGTGCTTATTCTGTCCCTCAAGTATGATACTCTTTTCTCCGATCTTATTTAACAAATCAGATACTCTTTGTAATCATTTGTTACGGTCTTGTAATTTTGGAAGGTACAGAAACACATTTGATATCAGCATGTTTAGTGGCTGCAGATTCAACTGATTAATTTCATTATTTGTGGATGGCATTTTTACAATGCTTACTGTAATATTTTTCTGGATTTTCTGTATTATTTAGCTGATAGAAGTCATAACAAGCCCACATGTGCTATTTATACTAGAAGTATATGGTAAGCTGTAGAAATTAACAACCATACAAAGTATTATATATGTTCTGCTTCAAGATCTTTCATTTTTGGTGATTGATCCTTTTATGGCTACTTTTAAGAATAACTGCTAGTGCTCAGATGAACCTTGAAGAACTGAAATTACAGGCCACAACTCCTTTACTGTTCCTGTCAGCCCAAGAAACTCTTTCTCACTTCTTTAGCTCCCTGAATCACACCTCCTGTACCTCTGCTGACATCTACTGAAGCCTTTAGAAAACACACTTTTTAAACTAAGTCTGGTTTATTTTATTTATTTGTCTTTGTTTATCAGGAAAGTCTGCCTGCATAACACCCATTTTCAGTGGAAACCCCGGGAGAAACTCTCTATTTGCTTACGTTGCATTATACTAAGTTCCAATCAAACACACGGTAATTGAATTTCTATTTATATTTATGCACAAACAGTAGTTACATTTATGCATTCTAAGATTTTACAGAGGAGGAAGTTATTAAAGAGAAAGCACATGTGCAACTTAGTGGATTGTACAGGCAGCAGTTATGCACAAAAATTCTTGTAATTTCGGTAAGAGGATGAGAATATTAAGTTTAAGGAGAGTATTTGGAGTGTATTGTAGTGAACACAACGTTTTAACCTTGTGACGAGCATGTACAGGACCAGGACTGGTTAAGATGTTGTTTAAGCAGTGGTTTAAAACTACTGAGTTTGTCTGAGAGTTTTATTTGCATGGGGATACTATTACAGAGTTTAGCAAAGTATTGGAATTAGAGTGACTTATGCTTGATGATACTTTTTCTAGCAGACATTAAATAAGCAGCCCCAAGTTAGACACACCAAGATCCATTAATTTCCAGCAAAAAAAGTAATATTTTGTTTCTGACACAGAACTACATAGTAGGAAGATATCTCATTATATATAGTGCATGCCCAGATGTCCCCCCCCCCGCCACTTTCTATGCTTTAAATAGAATTCATCTAAATGGGTCATGCTGTGGACTGTCGTATGCATGTGTGTGTCTAGGTATGTGTGTGTTTTAGCAACAATACAGCTGCATGTATGAAATCCCTTGTGCTCCAGAATGCACAGGCCATATACATAACACACTGATGATAATACCAATATACCCAAGTTAACAGCAAGAAGGGAGGAGATGTGAATAATGCTGTTGTGCTGCAACCACCACCGGCTGTTGGTGTGTACCTTTCAAAAAGTTTTTAATTCATTTTTTTTTTTAAGTTTTTAGTTCATTTTTTTGGCAGCTGTATATAAGTCATGCGGGTCTATTTGCTTACAAGTTTCTGAATTTATTTGTTCCTCCAGCTGCCAACTCCCAGATGATTAAGTCATGTTTATTCATCAAACTTGAGGCTAAGCATACATGGGTGAAGGAGAGAGGAAAACAAATAAGATTGAGTTATTGTAATCACTGATTGAACTGTCTTTAAAACAGTCCAAAAATATACACTGTCTAAATTATCAGTCAAGATGTTATGCCTGTTGTTGCCTACTCCCAGTGCAACTCATTACCAACTAATGCAGTTATTATGGGGAACTGATGGGGTGTGAGGAAGATGAGCCAGCAATACAATAAATATAATAGGTTGGCTATCATGCCACTCATAAGTCAGAGACCATCTCAGCCCCATCTGCTGCTTGCCTTTGTCTGAGTGGTCAAACTAAGCAGTCAGAATGAGGATCACATTTGCACATATCATGACTTTTGATGTCTCCTGGCAGTATCTGGAGACTGCATGAAACAAGGGGTCTGTGGTAGTCTAGTTACATTCACCATTTGCAGGAAAGGCTAAGGTAGTTGAGGAGAGTCAATGTTACTCCATGGATTAGATGATGTTATTTGTCAACTTCAGGGTCCCCCCAGAACACTTGCAAAACAAAAGCAGTAAACGCTTAAGAGAGTTGCAGGTCATGGCGTGCTGCTGCCACAGGCTTTAGGCTTGCTACCAAGAAAATATGAAAATTAAATTTAGTTCCTGAGTGACTGATAACTGATTCTTCAATCATTCTTGTCTTTCAAGACAAGGCAAGTTGTTCCAAATCAGGAATTCACCTCCCCAGGGGATCTGTATATTCAGTTCAGAATCCAGGGTGAGGGCGGTGGCTAAGGTTTACATCAGCTACAGCTTGTGTGTGTGAATCAAAAGTAAATAGGTACTGTAAACAAAATAAAAAGGTATGCCAAAGCTGCTACTCCAGTGGGTAATTTGCAACCATTTTAATTTGAAGGCTTTTTTATAACATGGTTCTTGAGTCCACAATTAGAGAACTGTCGAATAATTCTCATTTCTTTTTCTTACTTTTCTGTACCAAATTGTAAAGTGGTATTACAGTTACTTTGTTTTCTTACAGTAAACAAAGGGTATAAGGGATCTGTAACTTCTAAACTGTGCTTATATGACAGGCTAGTAACTGCAACTACATATTTTTCAAATATTTTTTGTGTTTCATTTAATTAAGTAATTATCTCATTCATAAAATATTTAAGTCACTTGATACTAAGACGGAAAATATTCCTGCATGTGACTTAGCATTACCATACAAATGAAAGTCATAGCTTGAATATGGACTGCATAAACATCATATTCCACTTTATGTTGTATCCAAGTTATCTTTTTTTTTAATTTTTAAGTGCTAGTGTTCTTGTTTTAAGTGCTAGTGTTCTTGTTTTAAGATGTGTAATTCAATGATTTATGGGGAGATTAGCGCAGTCTAAGTTTCCTAAGATACCATGGTTTCATGGTGATCACTATAGTCATATCCCTGGGTGTGCTAGTTACTTAGGAAGCAATGGAATCAGTAACCTGCCACACTTCAACAGCACAAACCTACCACCCAGCCACCCTCTTCCCTATTTCATATTAAACTAGATCACTTCAAAAAAGATTAGAACCAAAGGGAATGAAACACAGTTGGACCAAATACAAATAAATACACCACCAGTGCTCAGATAACCTAGTCCCTTTGTTCATTCACTTTTGTAAGGACTTCATCTCCCACCCTCTCACTCACATATATATAACTTCTGCTATACTAATAAGATTATGCATCATAAATGGAAAACAGCAATAGTCACTGCTATTCCAAAACTACCCAAGCCAGTTACTGCCTCATAATTTCATCCTATCTCAATACTTCCTACTTTAGGTAAAATACTAGAACAAAAACATTATCTATAACCAAATTACAGCTTATTTACATCAATACCATCTTCTATCCAGAAAGGAACTTGGATTCTGTTCTGGCTGCAGTACCATAGCAGTACTCTACTCCCCCACAGATGACATCCTATCCATTACGGACAAAGGCAACCTGACAGGAGTCATCTTTACTGACCTCACAAAAGCCTTTGATCTAATTGACCATAACTTACTATTTGACAAATTAACTGAAATAGGCATTAGTGACAATCTAAAATCTTGGTTTGTAGACTTCCTCGCCAATTGATCTTTCAAGGTGAAAGGTGGCATCACCACCTCTGAAATAGCTGCTCTTATGAAAGGAATCCCCCAGGGTTCCATTTTAGCCCATTTGTTCTTTTGTATATTTATCAACAGATACCCATCTTATCATCTTCAGATACCTCTAATTCTTTATGGGGATGACATGGTCACCTACAGGTCAAACAAATCCCAGTTTGTTATATAAACTCAGTTCCAAGATGATCTCCAAATCCTCAGTTAGTGGGTAATAGACCAGAAACTTATACTCAATCATGCAAAAACAAAAGTTATGCTACTTGGAACTAACCAAAAAAGAATAGCCAAAGCACTCAGCTTCCTTAATATTAAAGATGCTAACAATAGTACCATAGAAACTACCATATCCTTCATATACCTTCGCATTTGGCTAGATCAATCTCTGAACTTTTAAATACACATTCAAAACACACTCAAAAAGATCAACACACTACTGTTCTGGGCAAACAAACTGGAACCTTTTTTGTCCAAGCCAGCCAAAGCTACCACAGGCAAAGGCATACTCCTATCTCAGTTTGAATATGGACTACCCATTATAGCTGCAGCCTCAAAGAAAAATGTCACCACCTTACAAGTCATGTCCAGTAAAATCTGCTAGTTCATTACTAACTCCCCCAATAATGAACACCACTGCCTAACATTTGCCAAAGCTAAATGGATCCTGTACATTTGACAACTAACCTCCTACCAGGATCACTAATTCACAAGGCTCTTTCTCCTGAGGAATTATCCTCTCTTAATCATAAACTTTTCAACAACCCTTCAATCTCAACCCAGCCTACTAACTCCAGAAAGTAAACTATTGCACTGACAATGTATTCTCCATTTTAGCACGTAAACTATGTGATTCAACTACTTCTGTCAATCTGAGACATCCAAACATACTCCAACTTCAGACAATAGCTCAAGAAACACCTCTTCACCCAATCAGAGTGCAGCTGCACTCACTCGGGTCACGTTACATGAACCCTGCAGCTCTCTCATGCATCCTTTTATCCCTATTTCATCCTTGCTTACCTCACTGCCTCTCATTCTTTACTTACTGCCTCTCATTCATCCTACTTCCCTCTTCGCTTTGCATCTCTCTCACATTTTTCTCCTTTCTACTCCTCTTACTTCTGTATGCCTGTCATACCTTTTTTTTCTGTCTCCTCCAAATAATATCCTTTGTACTGCTATTTTCACTGGCAAAATCAAATGTCATCATACCTCTGTATACAATGATATGCTGCTATCCCTGTAGCATAAACTATCTAAGTCATTATGGCTACGTTTTATCCAAAAGCTCTGCTAAGCATGATTCCATTTTTCCATCCATGTTTTGACCTTGTCATCTGCTTCTTAAACTAAATGTTGTAGCATATTCTTGCATCTGTAAATACACACACACACAAACACACACACACACACACACACACACACACACACACACACATATATATATATATATATATATATATATATATTTGTTTTTAGCATATCCTTGTATCTATGGGTTCCGTTCATAATTTCGAAATACTGAAATCCCGAATTTCAGTATTTCGAAATTATAACACCAAAGCCTTAAAATCCCAAAACACCAGAAGTGCGAAATTCAAAATCCAGAGGTACAGAGATTTTGAATTAGCACTGCTGGTGTTGCGGTGTGTGAATGGTTAGGTGTTAGTTTGGGTATGTATGTATGTGTAAGTGTGTTGGTTAGGGACTTTAGTGTATGTTAGTGTGTGTTGTGACTGTGATGTGTGTGTGCGAGGGACTGTAAAATGTGTGGGTGTGAGTTACCTTTGTGTGTCTGATTGTGCGATCTTGGAGTTAATATATATAAGTAAGGGGGTGGGGGTGAAGCCCCCCACATGGGGGGTGCAGGGGGCTTACCCCCATGCTTATATGTGGTCTAGGTTTGTCTGTGTGCTTGTGGGGGGAAGTTGTGTGTATGTTTATGTGTGTGCTCTATGTGTTGTGTAGGTTCGGGATTTTGAGTTTCGCGGTTATGGGTTTTTGGGATTTGAAGGTTTCGGCTATGTAATTTCAAAATACTGAAATTTGGGGTTTCAGTATTTCGAGATTTCATAGTGAACCCATATCTATATATATATTTTGTTAATTTCTTATGTGATCCTATTCACCCGGGCTGTG